>NC_142009.1:9388156-9450656 GCF_049901735.1 Notechis scutatus
ACATTTTCTGTACAGTTTTTATCCCAGAGCTATAATTGCACTTAACAATGAATTTAAGGACCATCATCAGTGAGCTGTTGGACAGTACTACTTGGTCTGTTGTGTGGATGCTTGTGTGTTTTTAGGGGGCAGGGAATTTGGCGGGTGGGGGTGAGTTTGGGGATTGTCATGTGTGTATGTTTGTGTGCGTGTGTGTTTTCAGTCTGGTCTCTGGGTGTTGTGTGAATTTCGTTGTATGTGTATATACTGCGTATATACGTACAATGACAATAAAGTATTCTTATTCTTATTATTCTTTTTTTTAAATAAAGTTTATTAGTCTTTTGTACTGTATATTTTAAAAATAAAACGAAAAATAAATATCATGACGTTAACAGTTTTGTGACATCCACCTCATACATTTCTATCCTTTGTGCATATTTACAAATATATACAATTTTGTGTGTATATGTACATTTAATCTATAAATTGCTTATCTTTAATTCCTTCATTTTCTATCTGTCTTAATCCGATCGAATTATACCATTTTCCCCAAATTCTATAGTATTCAGATTCCTCTTTCTCTTGTATCATTAAAGTGAATTTATCCATTTCAACATGTGCCATAATTTTTTGAATAATCAGTTCATCCGATGGTATGCAGTTGTGCTTATTGTTCTTATTATTCTTATTACGTGTTGTTGCTTTTGCAGAATTTGCATGCGTTTGCCAATTCAAATAATCCCAAAGATGCTTTTTCAAGAAGTAAACCAAGGACCACACACAGTTGCTTCCAGTGCGCAAAGTGTGCGTTTGGCAAGCACGTACACGCAAAGTGTGTGCATGCGCACAAAACACGCCCACCAAGCCACACCCACCGAACCGGTGGCAACAATATTTGAATACCACCACTGGTTGCTTCTGGGAAAAGCACCTTTGGGACAACCATGATTTGGATGACTGAGAATCTCCATAGACAAATTCAATTCAGCATTTCAGTCTGTATGGATTAAGAGGGGAGGGGATTTCATACCTTTTAGGGGAGACGGGTGGCATAAAAACTTTAATGCAGTTAGTCCTCGACGTACAACCATTCATTTAGTGACCGTTCAAAGTTGCAACAGCACTGAAACAAGTGACTTTATTATGACCATTTTTCCCTTTGCAGCATCTCCGTAGTCATGTGATGAAAATTCAGGCCCTTGGCAACTATTTAGGGCCACAACCGAGGCCAAAGTTATCGTTGCCAAGCAAGACCATTGTTAAGTGAGTTTTGTCCCATTTTACGACTTTCCTTGTCACAATGATTAAGTAAAATTGCTGCAGACTTTTCATTACCCAGCTAGGTAACATCATCCGTGCTGGAAGGGAATCTGAATGAGAGCAAAGCAGTGGTGGGATTCAAATTTTTTTTACCACCGGTTCTGTGGGCGTGGCTTGGTGGGTGTGATGTGGCTTGGTGGGCATGGCTTGGTGGGCGTGGCAGGGGAAGGATACTGCAAAATCCCCCTTCCCTCCCTACCCCACTAACCTGCTTTCCAGCTCCGTTCTCCTGTGCAGGGCAACCGAAGGAGACCCAGCCGATTAGCTGGGACTCAATGGGAGGCAGAGAAGAGATGGGGGCGGGGCCAGTCAGAGGTGGGATTTGCCGGTTCTCCGAACTCCTCAAAATTTCCGCTACCGGTTCTCCAGAACTGGTCAGAACCTGCTGAATACCACCTCTGGTTTGGACAGCTTTTTTTTAAAAAAAAAAAACCAAAAACCAGAAGCTCTATGCTGTCAGCCGGTGATGTCCAGCCCTGTTCTTACAAGGCTGGTGGTATATTTACAGCTGGCAGGGCTGAAGACGCCATCAATCTCCCCATTTCGAAAAGTGTTTGAGCTACAGCTCTGGGGGAACAGCTGAAGTGAAGCTTTGGGGGGGTGGGGGGTGCGAACCGGATGTAAATTTTCCCCAGTCCTTCCCCCACCTTCCTTCTACAACTCAGGCCAGCCGGAAGGATTTTAACCTTGCCCGACCAGCAGGCTCTGTTTGCCTTCGAGAGTTGAGATTTGCCCGCTATTCAATTCACCTTTCCTTGCTCAAGGCCGTTGCTGGTTCTTCTGGGTTCCCCGCGGGACAGAAGGCAACAGCGGTTTTCATTCAGCGGCAGGCCAGTTTTGCAGCTGGGAAAAGAGACACGCTTCCATCCGCCTGTTCCCCCTCCCCCCCAAAATCACACAGACGCGCGATCGTCCCTTGCGTTTTCACTTTTAAGTTTTGCTCTGCTTTACTTTCAGGTCATGCCGGATGAAACTTTCCCAGTTTTGAAAGCTGGACTTGAATGGCCGCTAGGCTGGGGTGGATATACACAAAGAGGAGGGGTCTGCTGCAGGGGACCAGGGAATGGCAAAGCAGCTTTCTGCCACTGTCATGTAAACGAGATTGTGAGTTCGAGTCCTGCCTTAGGCATGAAAGCTGATTTGGGTGACCTTGGGTCAATCACCAGGAGATGGTGAGTTCTAGTCCTGCCTTAGGCATAAAAGCCAACTGGGTGACCTTGGGCCAATCACCAGGAGACGGTGAGCTCTAGTCCCGTCTTAGGCAATAAAGCCAGCTAGGTGACTTTGGGCTAATAAACCAGGAGACTGTGAGTTCTAGTCCCGCCTTAGGCATAAAAGCCAACTGGGTGACTTCAAGCCAATCACCAGGAGACAGTGAGTTCTAGTTCCACTTTACACATGAAATCCAATTGGGTGACTTCGGGCCAATCACCAGGAGATGGTGAGTTCTAGTCCCGCCTTAGGCATGAAAACCAACTGTGTGACTTCAGGCCAATCACCAGGAGACTGTGAGTTCTAGTCCCGCCTTAGGCATGAAAACCAACTGGGTGACTTTGCGGCTGAAACATACGATGAACGGTTGTGGGAACTAAGCCTGGCTAGTCTAGTGAAGAGAAGGACCAGGGGAGACAGGATAGCAGCATTCCAATATTTGAGGGGCTTCCACAGAGAGGAAGGGGTCAAGCTATTTTCCAAAGCACCCGAAGGCCAGACAAGGAATAATGGATGGGAACCGAACAAGGAGAGATTCAACCTGGAAATAAGGAGAAATTTTCTATCTGTGAGAACAATTAACCAATGGATCAGAAGTTGCCTTAGAAGCTTCATCACTGGAAGCTTTCAAAAAGAGAATGGACTACCATCTGTCAAAAATGGTATAGGGTCTCCTGTTTGGGTGGGGGTAGGTGGGGTTGGACTACTAGATGATCTACAAGGTTCCTTCCAACTCTGATGTTCTGGATGTGAATTTGGGCAAACTCTGGGAGACAATGGATGGGGGTGGGTGGGGGCTACCATGCAGTCCATGGGGTCTTGAAGAGTCAGACACAACTTAGCAACTGAACGACAATTGGTCATTTGAAATTGTTCTGAATTTTACTTCTAATTTCTGGGGTATCAGCTATCCTGCCGAATCCTATGAGAACGGCTTGCCTCCAGAAGTTGTGGGCACTCCATCACTGGAGGCTTTTAAGAAGAATAACAGAGTTGGAAGGGACCTTGGAGATCTTCTAGTCCAGCCCCTGCTTGAGCAGGTGACCCTATACCAGTGGTGACTAACTTTTCTGGGCTCCTGTGCCGAAAATTGTGCGCGCACTTGTGTGCCAGCACCTAGAAGGCAATGTGCAAGCCCCCCCATGCCCCCTGCGCACGCACATGCAATCCCCCCTTCTCCCCTACCCCCTTACCTGCACTGTGCCCCCCAGCTGATTTTCGGCCTGTTTGAGGCCTTTTTCTGCCTTGCAGAGGCTTGAGGGAAGCCTCTGCAGCCTTTGTAGGCCAAAAAAATGGGCCTGTTTCATCACTTCCTGTATTTCCGGAAATACAGGAAGTGATGAAACGGGCCTATTTTGTGGCCTGCAAAGGCTGCCGAGGCTTCCCTCAAGCCTCTGCGAGGCCGAAAAAGGCCCAAAAGTCAGCTGGGAGGTGTGCACTGCACAGTGAGGTAAGTTTGCCTGGGGCTCGCGTGCCCACACAAATGGCTCTGCATGCCACAGGGTGCCATCACAGCCCTCTACCATTTCAGACAAATTGTTGTCCAATCTCTTTTTAAAAGCCTCCAGTGATGGAGCCCTCGCAACTTCTGGCCTCAAGCCATTAAATCAAGAGGTTGGACAGCCATTTTGATATAGTGTCTCCTGCTTGAGCGGGGGTGGGGGGAGACTAGAAGACCTCCAAGGTCCCTTCCAACTCTGTTGTTCTGCTATCTGCAAATCTGACAAGCCCTTCGTTCAAATCCTTGTCCAAGTGATTAATAACAACGTTGAAATGTAAGGTGGGCCAATCCTAACTCCATCCAGCGTTCTTTTTCCTTGATCCCAAATCTACAGGGCTGCTGGTTTAATCGCCTCCCGATATTTTATCACTACGGCGACACAAGGAGGTGCATTAGGTGGAGAGGCCGGCCCAAGGATTTTGCTTGAACATGCCTGAGTGGGTTTGAAAGTCAGGCCTCCCAAAATTGGATTTGACACTTGAATTCTGCGATGATGGAGTCTTTTATCCTGGCCTCTGCAGAGTAAGGTATCGTGGCATTGGCTTTTGAAGAATTTATTATAATGCAGCAAACTATCCTTGTGTTTCACAGAATAACAGGTTTGGAAGGGACCTTGGAGGTCTTCTAGTCCAACCCCCTGCTCAGGCAGGAAAACCTGTGCCATTTCAGATATAAGGGGTTGTCCAATTTCTTCTTTAAAATCTCCAGTGTTGAAGCATCCACACACAGTTTATCTATTCTCCCTCTCCCCCCCTCTCTCTTTCTCTCTCTCCTTCCCTCTTGCTTTCTCTCTCAAAGAGGAATACCAATGATTTCTATCATTTAATACATACACATAGGCTTCGATTTACAGCATTTGTTTAATGACCCTTTGAAGTTACAATGGCAGGGAAAAAATAATTATGACTTATGACCATTTTTCACACTTACGGCCTGGGGTCATGTTGGACCCTTGGCAACTTAGAACACTGGGCCATATCTAACAAAATGAAATTCAATGTAGAGGAAAGTAAAGTCCTACATTTAGGCAAGAAAAACCGAAAGTACACATATAGACTGGGTGAAACCAGGCTCAATAGCAGTAACTGGGAGAGGGATCTTGGAGTCTTAGTGGACAACCAGATAAATATGAGCCAACAGTATGTGGCAGCAGCCAAAAAAGCCAACACTATCCTAAGTTTCATTAACAGAGGGATACAATCAAGATCAAGTGAGGTACTAATACCACTCTATAAAGCCTTAGTAAGGCCACACCTAGAGTACTGCATCCAGTTTTGGTCACCACACTATAAAAATATGTTGAAATCTAGAAAGAGTGCAGAGAAGAGCAGCCAGGATGATTAGGGGACTGGAGACTAAAACACATGAAGAATGGTTGCAGGAACTGGGCATGGCTAATCTAGTGAAGAGAAGGACCAGGGGAGACATGAGAGCCGTCTTCCAATATTTGAGGGGCTGCCACAGAGAGGAAAGGGTCAAGCTATTTTCCAAGGCACCTGAAGGCCAGTGAACAAGATGGATGGAAAGTGAACAAGGAGAGATTCAACCTGGAAATAAGGGGAACATTTCTGACAGTGAGAACAATCAACCAATGGAACAGAAGTTGCCTTCGGAAGTTGTGGGAGCGCCATCACTTGAGATCTTCAAGAAGAGATTGGACTGCCATTTGTCAGAAATGGTGTAGGGTCTCCCGCTTGGGTGAGGGGTTGGACTAGATGACCTACAAAATCTGATTATCTCTTCTGTCTGCTGTATTTTCTTCCTGGTGCCTCTTTCTCTCTCCCTCTCTCTTCTACCTTTTCTCCCAATCCTCTTTTATTTCTCCCTTTTTCAAAATTCTTCCTTCTCCCTCTCCCTCCTGTGATGGGGACAGCGATAAGTCTCACAAATGTGGTTGAAAACGTGATACCAAGTTTTCCTGTCCTCCACCACTAGAGGCTGCTCCATACCTCATTAAAGGAAATAAACCAGCATGTTAATCAAGGTTCTCCTGGGGAATTCAATTCTGGGTTTTATTAGTTCTGACTGTTGGTGCCAGCCCAGAAATCGCCAGACTTTCCATCCAAACTGTGTCACTAGAGGACACTAAAAATGTTGAGGACAAAATCCCATGTTTTCTAGGTGCTGTTCCAGTCTTCTCTTCTCTTCTCTTCTCTTCTCTTCTCTTTCTTCTCTTCTCTTTTCTCTTCCTAATAAAGATTCTTCTCTTCTCTTCTCTTCTCTTCTCTTCTCTTCTCTTCTCTTCTCTTCTCTTCTCTTCTCTTCTCTTCTCTTCTCTTCTCTTCTCTTCCTTCCCTTCCCTTCCCTTCCCTTCCTTCAATCCCATTCCATTCCATTCCATCCCATTCCATATCTTCTCTTCTCTTCTCTTCTCTTCTCTTCTCTTCTCTTCTCTTCTTCTTCTCTTCTCTTCTCTTCTCTTCTCTTCTTCTCTTCCCTTCCCTTCTCTTCTTCTCTTCCCAATAAAGATTCTTCCTTCTCTTCTCTTCTCTTTCTCTTCTCTTCTCTTCTCTCTTCTCTTCTCTTCTCCTCTCCCCTCCCTCTCCTCTCCTCTCCTCTCTTCTCTTCTTCTCTTCCCAATAAAGATTCTTCTCTTCTCTTCTCTTCTCTTCTCTTCTCTTCTCTTCTCTTCTCTTCTCTCTCTCTTCTCCTCTCTTCTCTTCTCTTCCCTACCCTTCCCTTCTCTTCTCCACCCTAACCGTAACCCTCCCTCCTTCCTTCTTTCTTTCCTTTCTTCCCTAACCATAACCATAACCCTAACCTATCCTCCTTCCCTCCCACCTCCTTCCCGCCTTCCCTAATCTGCCCTTCTTCTCTCTTCTTCCCTCCCTCCCTTCTTTCTATTTCTTTCCTTCTTTCTTTTTGTCCTCTATTTCCTTCCTCTCGTCTCTTCCCCATCCTTCCTTCCTTCCTTTTTTCTTTCATTCTTTCCTTCCTTCCTCTATTTCCTCTCCTCTCTTCCCCTTCCTTCCTTCCTTCCTTCCTTCCTTTCTTCTTTCATTCTTTCATTCCTTCCTCTATTTCCTCTCCTCTCTTCCCCCTCCCCTGGTCACGTGTTCGCCACTTTTGACTTTTGCAGGTGGTGCAACCGTGGTAAACACATGCCACTTGCCAAGTGGCCAAATTTTGATCACATGACCATGGCGATACTGCAATGGTCTTAAGTACCCATTGTAAGTCCTCTTTTTTTCAGGGCCATTGTAACTTCAAGCAGTTGCTCAATAAACGGTTGCAAGTCAAGGACAGCCTGTAGAGAAATTGGGAAAGAGAAATGGGAAAGAAATTGTTAAGTGTCTGAGACAGAGTTAAAAGAACAGAAGTGCTTTTCTCAAGGGGAGGGGGAGGGAACAAGCAATTGCAAAGCCATATTTCAGCACCATATTATTCAAAAGATGTTCAAATGATGGTGTAGCGTTGTCTGACGTGATCTCCGTGTTGGTCGTATGTCCTTGGCGTGCTTTTCCTGACTGGTGTCCTACATTTTCCTGCTCCTGCGGGGTTGCAAGCTAATATTGCTTAATTTACATGGGGAAGAATTTAGGTCACGAGAGTGTTAAAAGCTGTGTGTGTGTGTGTGTGTGTGTCTGTGTCTCTGTGTGTGTATCTTCTATTCTGCTGTCGCCGTGTGTGTATATGTATGTATGTACAGATATATAGATTTAGATAAATATAGATATAGACATAGATATAGATATATGAATATAGATATATAGATATAGATATTTGTTTTCTTAAGAAAACAGACGAACAGACGAACACAATACAGAAGCCTGATGATGACAGATGAGATTCTGCCAAAACGTTGCTACAACTTTAAAAGCACAACTATAATGACGTGGGAAAATACTCGAACAAAGCTGAATACCATAGATATAGATATAGATATAGATATAGATATAGATATAGATATAGATATAGATGCTTTCTTAAGTTTTCGCGGGTACTTACATGTATGGTATTCAGCTTTGTTCAGGTATTTTCCCGTCATTATAGTTGTGCTTTTAAAGTTGTAGCAACGTTTCGGCAGAATCTCATCTGCCATCATCAGGCTTCTGTATTGTGTTCGTCTGTGAGTCAGACTTTTACAGTTGTTTCAGTTTTAAATTTGAGGCTAGCCTACTGCTGTGCCAGAATGGTTTTTTCTTCATCCTGATTGGTTGGGAGTCTTGGTCTGTATTTATTGGTCTTGGAGTTTGCTGTGTTCTGCTTGATTGGTGTTTCTAATATCTTCTGTCTGTTTTGTGGCTTTTTTTTGTGTGTGTCTTGATTGGCTGGCAACATTGTGTTCCTGTATTGGAGGCTTTTAGTGCAGCTTGGCTCCGAGTAAATGGACGGCTATCATTTGTTAGGAAGCTAGGTTTCATCTGGGTGCCTGGTTGGGGTATGTTTGAGCTGGAGGTATCGGGGGGTGTCTGTTTGTGCCCAGGTGTTTGCCTGGCTTGTGGTGTGGAGATTTTTGTTTGTTTGTGAGCGCAGGCTTCCAAATAATTGACAGTCTGGTGGAATCATCTCTTCTATTCATGCTTTCAGGTCTTTTTTCAATCTCTATGGCTGAAAAGACCTGAAAGCATGAATAGAACAGCCCATTTCCAGATTCCAGAGACCCGCCACAGCCCCACCCCAGCCGAGGTGCAGGAGGCCGACTAGGCAACGCCCAGCCAGCAACCGGGCAGAGAACCCCTTGCTAAAATTTTTGAAGCCCACCCCTGGATAGATAGATAGATAGATAGATAGACAGACAGATAGATAGATAGATAGATAGATAGATAGATAGATAGATAGATAGATATAAATATACCTATAGATATAGGTATATATGTGTACATATGTGTGTGTGTGTGTGTGTGTGTGTGTTTCTTTGATGGTATTAATTGCATCATTGCAGGATGTAAGCCATTCCAACTAAAGCTGCCTTTTGCAATTGACGGATTGAGATTTTGTCAATGCCGATGGGGTTCAAGTGATGCTCCAGTTGTTTTGGGATTGCACCTAAGGCGCCTATCACCCTTGGTACTGCCTTTGCTTTCTTTTGTCACAGTCGTTCTACTTCTGTTTGCAGGCCTTTATATTTTGTTATCTTCCCCAGTTTTTCCTCTTTTATTCTGCTGTCTCTTCGTATTGCAAATGTCCACTATCCAGATGTTTTTGGTCTGTCTTATTGACACCAATTGAAGGTGTTAGACAAGGATTAGGACCATGCAGGGCCAGATTCAAACCTGGACTCAGTCATTATGTGCTGGTACTACGAGGAAGGAGTGCTATAAAGTAATAAAGGTGGGATAAAAATCTAAAATAACACTTTTTATCGCACCTTTATTACTTTATAGCACTCCTTCCTTGTAATAATGGCATGTAATGGCCAGGTCCAGGTTTGAATCTGTGTCTCCCTTGTTCAACACTTTCACCACTACTCCATACCAATTGTGAGATTTAGTTCTCACGTGGCTAGAAGAAAACAGTCTGATATCACATGTATTTGGTGTCACATCAAGAGAGATTCAAGTAATGAAGGAGAGGAGGGAGGGAGGGAGGGGGAAGGAAGGAAGGAAGGAGAGGAGGGAGGGAGAGATGAAAGGAGGGTTTGGGGAGGGAAGGGAAAGAAAGGGAAGGAAGGAAAGACAAAAGGGTTAGGAAACGAGGGAAGGGAGGAAGAAAGGGAGGGAGGGAAGGAGAGAGGGAGAGAGAGAGGAAAGGAGGGTTTGGGGAGGAAAGGGAGGGAGGGAAAGGAAGGGAAGGGACGAAGGAAGGAAGGAAAGACAAAAGGGTTGGGAAGGGAAGAGAGGAAGAAAGGGAGGGAGGGAGGGAAGGTGAGAGGGAGGGAGAGAGGAAAGGAGGGTTAGGGGAGGGAAGGGAAGGGAGGGAGGGAGGGAAGGGAAGGGAAGAAGGAAGGAAGGAAAGACAAAAGGGTTGGGAAGGGAGGGAAGGGAAGAGAGGAAGAAAGGAAGGGAGGGAGGGAGAGAGGGAGAGAGAGGAAAGGAGGGTTGGGGGAGGAAAGGGAGGGAAGGGAAGGGTTGGGAAGGAAGGAAAGACAAAGGGTTGGGAAGGGAGGGAAGGAAAAAGGAAGAAAGGGAGGAAGGGTTAGAGGAGGGAAGGGAACAGAAGGGAGGGAAGGAAAGGGAGGATGAAAGGAAAGGAAGGTAATATTGCCTGTTGCATTCTCCGGAGAAGAGAATGAGGCACTAAAATATGAATTAAGAACCAGACAGTTGCTGGAATCGTTGGGAACTGGCTTCTTATCTTTTCTACAGTATAATTTCTTTTTATTAGAAGTCCTGGGATTCCTGCCTGCCTCTCCAAGGTTTCAAGTCCAGCCTGCAGGAGGAGCTGGACACCGGCTCTCTCTCGAAAGGAAAGAATCCTTTTTGCTCCTCTGTGGATAATGAAGAGAGGAGATTGGAAGCATAGCAGGTGTAAGCAACTCTTCACGGGGACACAGAGGCTGAGGGCCAAGGCCTGCTGTCAGAATTAGGGAATGAAACCAAAATGTTTGTGCTTCCTCGGTCTAATTTGGGCCATTTGGTTTAATGGTTAAGTCCCCAGGCTAGAAAGTGGGAGACGGTGAGTTCTAGTCCTCCCTTAGGAATGAAAGCCGACTGGGTGACTTTGGGCCAATCACCAGAGACGGTGAGTTCTAGTCCCACCTTAGGCATGAAAGCTGACGGGGTGACTTCGGTCCAATCACCAGAAAATAGTGAGTTCTAGTCCCACCTTAGGCATGAAAGCCGACTGGGTGACTTCGGTCCAATCACCAGAAAATAGTGAGTTGTAGTCTTGCCTTAGGCATGAAAGCTGACTGGGTGAATTTGGGCCATTCACTAGGAGATGGTGACTTCTAGCGCTGCCTTAGACATGAAAGCCAGCTGGCTGACTTTGGGCTCGTCCCTCCCTCTCAGCCCAACTCACTTCACAGGATTGTTGTGGGGAAAAATAGGAGGTCAAAGGAGTGTTGGATATGTTTGCCAAATTGTTATTTCTAAAAATAATAAAGGTGGGATACAAAGAAAAAAAAATTATGAGACAAGGGGGAAGACAATTTCCCCATGTTCCCATCAGATGATTTAGCACATTAAAAGATGCTTGATTAGGGTTAACTGTGGTTTATGTTCATGTTATGTGTGCTCATACTTTAATTCAGCGGTTGCCAACCGGTGGGCCGTGAGAAAATTTTGGTGGGCTGCAGAGAAATCTCACCCCCAGAGCACCCCCACAAAGCAATTAATCCAGGCTGCGCAGAAACACAAGGCTGCGGGAACCCTCACCGCTCACTCACTCCTTACCTGGCAAACTTGCCTGCTAAGTTGCGATTTTTCCTTTTCCCGACCATCAGTTGTTCTGCTGTGGCGGGAGATTTAGATTAGCTAGGAAGCAGGAAATGGTTGGATTTCTTGCTTTCTAGCTAGTCTTTAGATCTTCAGCTCTGCTTTTAAGCACAGCCAAACCTCCCCTAGGGCTGAAGGTTCTATTATTCAGTGCAGACTCATGGCAAGCAAATTTGAGAGACTGAGCTAGCCGATGGCAGATAGATAGATCACTGAATGAATCTGTGAGTCTGTGAGCAATCTGCCTGCCTGCTTTGCCTGATTTTGGGTAAAAGTTGCTCTTTTTTTAAATAAAAAATTCAATATTTATATAAATATTTATAATATTTACTTACAAGCCATGCCCAGTCGGTCACATGACTACCATGCCACACCCACAAATTAGGCAATGCCCACAGAACCAGTTAGTGGTCCATGGGATTTAAAATTATGAGTTTGGTGATCCTTGAGGTCCAAAAGGTTGGCGACCCCTGCTTTAGTTTATTGCAGATCCAGCCTGTTTGGTTAGTTGTAGTTGCACGAACCCAGACAAGAAATTAATTCGATAATCAGATTAAGTGTATTTGGGACAAAAGCTTAAGTATACCATGGATGTCCTTGTTCAATGTTGTGTCCAATCAGTCACGAGCTTCCCTGTGTGTGTATGCAGGGTCTACCACCAACTCGCAACAGCCAACTCATTGCAGCCAACTTGCTGCGGCCATGTCCCTGTAGCCAATTTGCCATGGGGGAAGAGTTACACTAATATTGAAGAAAAAGTGCAATACGATCATTAAAGAAAGGATGCCAAAGGAGGGACGAAATCAATCGGGAATGACAAATATTAAAATGTTTTTTTAAAAAATTGTTTTACAGAATTAAATTGAATTGTTGCATTGTCCTATCATGAGTTGGCCATGGTGAGTTGGCTGTACCCAGGGGTGGGGTTCTACCGGTTTGGACTGGTTCTATGGAACTGGTTGTTACGATTCTGTGCAGTTCAGAGAACCGGCAAATCGTGCCCCTGCCCCTCTCCACCCGCCCTTCCCCTCCCTGCCCAGTCAGTCCTTATCGCGCATGCGCAACATCACGGGCATTCCTGACATCGCTGACTGCGTTCTCCCCCGCCCAGTCACTTCTTAAGGTATTTCTTTCCCCCCCACGCCCGACGATCAGCTGTTCCGATGATCGGCTGCTCCGGGATCACCCTCACTGTCTTATTGGTTTGCCTAGGCTCCGTTTTTTGCCTTCCTGGGCCTCAGGGAAGCGTTCTGGGAGCAAAAACGCCCCCCCTCCCGAAGGCTTCCCTGAGGCCCAGGATGCAAAAAAAAATGGGGGCGGGGGTTGCAAAAAAGCAAAGAGAAGAAGCCACGCCCACCCAGTCAAATGGCCATCCCCACCTAGCTACGCCCACAGAACCGGTTGTTAAAAAATTTGAATCCCCTGCCTCCCTGGAGCGAGGAGCGAGATGTCCCATTCTGGGGAATGCCTGCAAGTAATCTCATTTAGGGTCTCCCTCCCGTCGTCTTCTGCTTTCAAATGTGAGACGTGGTCCTTTCTCCTCTGCCCTGGTTCCTTCCCTCCAGAAGAGGCTGCTAAATGAAATCTATGTGCATCCTTTGAGATTGCTGTTTTCTGCACGAGGGTCTTGGAGCTTTGGTTTAGATGCCCTGTTGGGCTACAGGTAGATCATGGCTCTTGCTTCTGTAATTGGTTGGCTGGAGCAAGGAACTCCCCCTAAGCCACATACCCTCCCTCCATGTTGTTTGAGACCACCCAATATATTTAGGGAGACCCAGAAGAGGACAAGGGCTCTATGGGGTTCCATGTTGCCAACTCTTCCATCCCACCCTTACCGTCTCCTCGTTCTTCCCTCCCCTCCCCTTTCCTCTCCCCTTCTTCCTTCTCCTCTTCTCTCTTCCCTTCCTCTTCTCTCTTCCCTTCCTCTCCTCCTCTTCCTTCCTCCTCTTCGTCCTTCCCTCACTTTCCTGTTCCTCTCCCTTCTGCTCTTCCTCCTCCTCCTTTTCCTCACCTCTCCTTCCTCCTCTTCCTCTTCCTTCCCTAATTCCTTCTCCTCCTCTTCTCTTCTTCCTCCTCCTCTTCCTTCCCTCCCCTTTCTGTTCCTCTTCCTTCTGCTCTTCCTCCTCCTCCTTTTCCTCACCTCTCCTTCCTCCTCTTCCTCTTCCTTCCCTAATTCCTTCTCCTCCCTCTTCTCTTCTTCCTCCTCCTCTTCCTTTCCCTCCCCTTTCTGTTCCTCTTCCTTTTACTCTTCCTCCTCCTCCTTTTCCTCACCTCTCCTTCTTCCTCCTCTTCCTCTTCCTTCCCTAATTCCTTCTTCTCCTCTCCTCTTCTTCCTCCTCCTCTTCCTTTCCCTCCCCTTTCTGTTCCTCTTCCTTTTGCTCTTCCTCCTCCTCCTTTTCCTCACCTCTCCTTCTTCCTCCTCTTCCTCTTCCTTCCCTAATTCCTTCTTCTCCTCTCCTCTTCTTCCTCCTCCTCTTCCTTCCCTCCCCTTTCTGTTCCTCTTCCTTCTGCTCTTCCTCCTCCTCCTTTTCCTCACCTCTCCTTCTTCCTCCTCTTCCTCTTCCTTCCCTAATTCCTTCTCCTCCTCTTCTCTTCTTCCTCCTCCTCTTCCTTTCCCTCCCCTTTCTGTTCCTCTTCCTTTTGCTCTTCCTCCTCCTCCTTTTCCTCACCTCTCCTTCTTCCTCCTCTTCCTCTTCCTTCCCTAATTCCTTCTCCTCCTCTTCTCTTCTTCCTCCTCCTCTTCCTTTCCCTCCCTTTCTGTTCCTCTTCCTTTTGCTCTTCCTCCTCCTCCTTTTCCTCACCTCTCCTTCTTCCTCCTCTTCCTCTTCCTTCCCTAATTCCTTCTTCTCTCTCCTCTTCTTCCTCCTCCTCTTCCTTCCCTCCCCTTTCTGTTCCTCTTCCTTCTGCTCTTCCTCCTCCTCCTTTTCCTCACCTCTCCTTCCTCCCTCTTCCTCTTCCTTCCCTAATTCCTTCTCCTCCTCTCTCTCTTCTTCCTATTCCTCTTCCTTCCCTCCCCTTTCTGTTCCTCTTCCTTCTGCTCTTCCTCCTCCTCCTTTTCCTTTCCCTCCCCTTTCTGTTCCTCTTCCTTCTGCTCTTCCTCCTCCTCCTTTTCCTCACCTCTCCTTCCTCCTCTTCCTCTTCCTTCCCTAATTCCTTCTCCTCCTCTTCTCTTCTTCCTCCTCCTCTTCCTTCCCTCCCCTTTCTGTTCCTCTTCCTTCTGCTCTTCCTCCTCCTCCTTTTCCTTTCCCTCCCCTTTCTGTTCCTCTTCCTTCTGCTCTTCCTCCTCCTCCTTTTCCTCACCTCTCCTTCTTCCTCCTCTTCCTCTTCCTTCCCTAATTCCTTCTCCTCCTCTCCTCTTCTTCCTCCTCCTCTTCCTTCCCTCCCCTTTCTGTTCCTCTTCCTTCTGCTCTTCCTCCTCCTCCTTTCCACCCCTTCCCACTGCATGCCTGTGCAGGCACAGATCTCCCCAAATTATCTCTCCTTTCCAAAAGGGAAGGGGGGTGGCGGATAGGAGTCTCGCGGGGCGAGTCGAGGGAGGGAGGGAGGGGGGGTGGCCACGAGAGTTCCCTTTCAATCTGCCGCCGGCCTCCTGACACCCAAAATAAACAGCATAAGCCCAGAACATTCCGCCTCGCAAGGGGCAGAGAGGGCTTGTCAAGTAGGCCTGTTTGAGTTGCTAGGATGATAATGCGGCATGACACTTCTGAAATGAGACACCGGTTGCCATGGCGAGGGCTCGGGAGGAACTATCTCTCCAGAGGCAGAAATAAAACATGCTTTAAATGATGTTTGATTAGAATTTAGATCATGTAACTGAATGGCTGGGCTTGCTTTGCTCAGTGGCTGCCTCCTGGACACCCCCCCCTCCATCTCTCTCTCTCTCCCCCCCCCAAACCGCCCCCCCCCCACGCATCCCTTGTCATCTTCAGCTGATGGAACCATTCACATCCATTTGAAAAAGAAACCAGCCCTTAAGTGGGGAATGGGACCCAGGAGGCGGTGTGTGTGTGTGTGTTTATGTGTGTGAGGGTGCCAGATTCCGATCACTAGACTGGGGTGCGGCGGCCTTCCTTCTCCCCTCTTCTTCAGTCCCTGGGTTTATTTTTCGGGAGCAGAAAGAGATTTCCTTGGTGCTCTCCAAGCTGGGTTGTTTTCTCGCAGATGTTTCATTGCCCAACTAAGTAACACCATCAGTGCGACTTGCTAGCGGCGCTGATGCGGTTACCTAATTTGGGTAACGAAACGTCTGCAAGAAAACAAGCAAAGCTCAGACAGCACCAAGGCAGCCACATTTTCAACCCGGATCTACAAATAGACTAACAAAGAACAGACAATCAGGGTTGGAAGGGACCTTGTAGGTCATCTAGTCCAACCCCCTGCCCAAGCGGGAGACTCTACACCATTTCTGACAAATGTTAATCCTAGACTAGTCCTAGATACTAGACTAGACTAGACTAGAATTCTTTATTGGCCAAGTGTGATTGGACACACAGGGAATTTGTCTTGGTGCAAATGCTCTCAGTATACATAAAAGATACATTCATCAAAAGTCAAGAATCGTAAGGTACAACACTGCAGGCTTAGTAAATAGTTGGACAGTGTTGAGGGAATGATTTGTTTAGCAGAGTGATGGCGTTCGGGGAAAAACTGTTCTTGTGTTGAGTTGTTCTGGTGTGCAGAACACCTGGCATTCTCCTTTAGCGTGATTTCTGAATGCAACCTCTAGTACACTCAGCAATTGCACCCAACTACACAGAAGTGAAAGCTGATAGAGCTTATTAAATGGCACGAGGAATGGAAGGGTGGTCAAACATGAGAGAACAACCCATCCAGACCACTCCCTGTACCGAAATATCATTTTCATAAGGGGTGTCCAACCTTGGCAACTTTAAGACTTGTGAACTTCAACTCCCAGAATTCCCCAGATAGACTTAAGGTAGTCCTCAACATATGACTGCCCTGCCCATTAATGGAGCCTCCAGTGATGGAGCACCTACAACTTCTGGAGTCAAGTCGTTCCATTGATTAATTGTTCCCACTGTCAGGAAATTTCTAGTTAGTTCTAGGTTGCTTCTCTCCTTGATTAGTTTCCATCTGTTGCTTCGTGTCCTGCCTTATGATGCTTTGGAGAATAGGTGGATCCCCTATTCTTTGGGGCAGCCCCTTGGAATAAATATTGGAACACTACTATCCTGTCTCCCCTAGTCCTTCTTTTCATCAAACTTGACATACCCAATTCCAGCAACTATTCTTTATATGTTTTAGCCTCCAGTCCCTTAATCGTCTTTGTTGCTCTTCTCTGCTCTCTTTCTAGAGTCTCCACATCTTTTGCACATCGTGCCAACCAAAGCTGGATGCAGTATATTATAACTCTTGTATTTATGGATTCGCTTTATTTTGTTATTATTGGTCACATTTCTGTTGAAATTAATTTAATTTGTATATTGGTAATTGTTGAACTGTTCCGTGGTGAGTTTCCTGTCAGGATCCAAAAAGAACTTGACAGACTTGAACAATGGGCCCTGTTAGGGATATACACCCTGCACGGCAGTCAGGCAGTCAGGCAAATATGTGAGATAAACGTTGTTGTAGTTTACACTCAGTAAAACAGATACAACGTACTAGTTAAATAGTTTATTCCAGTAATAGTTTTAGCATAGTCAAACAGTCCATATATCATACACTAGTTCAGTCCGTCCGGGGATTAATCAGTTCCAAAGTCCAGTGTCGAAAAAGAGGTCATTAAACTTACAAATATCAGTCCAGTAATATATCTCCTTGCAGTAGAGATATGAAGAAGTTAAAACCTCCTTTCTTCCTTCAGCAACAGCAGAGAACACGCAGTTAACAATCCATCATCGTCAGCAATCAATCCAGTTCTCTTGCTCCCTCTTATGGCGATTTACAGCCGCACCCAAAATTACATGCTTTGCAGTTAAAGTGACACACACTTAAACTCACTATTATAGTCTATATATATTATTTTACCCAAACTACGTTAGGTAACCTATGTTATTCCTAACAGGCCCTATCCAACAAAATGAAATTTAATGTGGAGAAAAGTAACATTTTACACTTCGGCAGGAAGCACCAAAGCTACAAGGTACAGATTAGGTAAAACCAGGCTCAAAAACAGTAACGGTGCCAAAAACAGCCATCAAAAAAAGCTAATATAATCCTTGGTTGTATAAACAGAGGCATAGAATCAAAATCAGGTGAAGTATTAGTACCATTTTATAAAGCTTGAGTAAGGCCAGGGGTGGGAATCAAATTTCTTAACAACCGGTTCTGTGGGTGTGGCCTAATTTGTGGGTGTGGCTTGGTGGCCATTTTATAAAGCTTTATAAAGCCACACCTGGGGTACTGCATCCAGTTTTGGTCACCCCATTACAAAAAGGATGCTAAGCAGGGGTGGGATTCAAATTTTTAACAACCGGTTATGTGGGCGTGGCTTAGTTGGTGGTCATGGCTTGGTGGTCATGTGACTGGCTGGGCGTGGCCAAGTCAACATCACTCACATCAAGGCATGCATTTCCTCGCCTGGCCTCTCATGACTGTGGGGAGGCTGCAACAGTCGTAAGTGTGAAAAAGGGTCATAAGTCACTTTTTTCAGTGCTGTTGTAACTTTGAATGGTCACTCCACACAAGCAAAGTACCAACAAAGGAGGAAAAAAAAAACTCCAGAGAAGTTCCAGAGACAGGAAGTCTAGTCCTGCCAAGAATGTAATAAGATTTAATGGAGAGGCAGTTTCTGTAAGCAACACCAGATTGTTTCCTTCCTGCCTTTCTTACAGGATTAGCCCAGGAATTTCTTCTAACAACTGGTTCTCCGAACTGCTTAGAATGTTAACAACCAGTTCTAGAGAATAGGTGCGAATTGGTAGAATCCCACCCCTGATGTTAAGACTTTGGAAAAAGTGCAAAGAAGAGCAGTTAAGATGATTAAAGGCCTGGAGAGAAAAACATACGAAGAATGGATGCAGGATTTGGATTTGGCCAGTCTAGAGCCAAGAGGGACTAGGGGAGACATGAAAGCAGTATTCCATTATTTGAGAGGCTGCCACAAAGAGGAGGGGGTCCACTTATTTCTCCAAAGCACCAGAAAGCAAGACAAGAATCAATGGATGGAAACTAATCAAGGAGAGAAGCAAACCAGGAATTAAGGAGAAACTTCCTATCAGTGAGAACAATGAACCAGTGGAAGAGATTGCCTTCAGACCTTGTGAATGCTTTATTTATTTATTTATTTATTTATTTATTTATTTGATTTGCCAATTGTTTACAAGATAATAAGTATAAGTGTATACATAGTTGTGAATACATGAAATGGGTACATATAAGAAAAATAAAAGAATAAGAGAAACAATAGGACAGGGACGGTAGGCACGATGGTGCGCTTATGCACGCCCCCTACAGAATGCACGCCCCCTACAGAAAAAATTTCTCATTGTGCCCTGATAGAGAAACATCTGTCGCTACCTAGGATTGAACTCTCAACTTTCTGAGGGGGAGGCAAGTGTCTTCACTGGAGGTTTTTAAGAAGCGACTGGACAGCCACTTGTTTGAAATGATATAAGGTCTCCTCAGGAGTGGGCTTCAAATTTTTTTAGCAAAGGGTTCTCTGCCCGGTTGCCGGGTGGGCGTGGCCCTGGCCTAGTTGGCCTCTTGCACCACAGTGGGGAGGGGTGTGTTTTTGCCCTCCCCGGGCTCTGGAGGCTCTCTGGAAGCTGGAAATGTGCCCATTTCCGGCCTTCCTGAACTTCCGGGAGGCCCATTTTCCGCCCCCCCTGAGCCTCCACTTGTGCACTGCACTTACTTGCATCCAAATGGGCCACATGGGAATCCTGGGAGAGGCGGGGTGGGCAGGGCAGGGCCAGCCAGGGATGGGATTTGGGCTTCTCCGAACTGCACAGAGCTAGGGGCTCTCCCGAACCCTTACGAACCCCCAGCAGCCCACCCCTGTCTCCTGCCTTAGCAAGGGGTTGGACTAGAAGACCTCCAAGGTCCCTTCCAGCTCTATTCTGATTGAGTTCTCTGCCACAGCAGAGATGTCACCTGATGGATATTATCTTTCTAACCACAGAAGTGTAATATAAAACAGTTATCTATTCAGATTTGGGGAATAAGAAGCATACGTACAAAAATGCCACCCTTTGGGGAAAATTAGAACTACCTGAATGAAATTGTATATTATTTTACCACTAGTCCACAGGGTTTACATCTCTTGGCCTCTGAAAGGTTAGAGAAACAGATAAACGAATTTCCATACTTACAGATTATGTAAACACATTCATCGGGATTTATTAATCCTTGAAATAAAACAAAAGTCCTCTTCAGTGAACTTCAAAATCAATTAAAAGAGAGGATGGGATATATCTGAGAACTAAATTTATAAAGGAAAAAAAAATCAGGTGAGACAGTCTTTCGTGATCTTCTCAATGTGTCACAATTAGACTTGGAAATTAGGTTCAACATTGATTAGTCAAACACACTGTTAAAACACTTGACAATGGATATATATTGGCTTGGGAGCTAAATTCACAGAGAAAACGAGAGAGAGTTTTATACTTCTAAACCGGGGATCTCCAAACTTGGTAACTTGAGAGCTAATGGACTTCAATTCCCAGAATTCCTCATCCCCATGTTGACTGGGGAATTCTGGGAGTTGAAGTTCACCAAACTTAAAAGTTGTCAAGTTCGGAGACTCCTGTTCTAAACCAAAGAAATGTGAAGGTTCGCATTGACTTCCAACTCTTCTTAGCACAGTTCAACCTCAACTTTTTGCTTTCACACATCAATATATAACTAGCCATCCTATCACACCAAATCTTTCCAATGAACAAAACCAAAGTCAAAGTTTCATTTTTTTTTCTTGACAAGCACAAATTCCAGAAGTGATTTCCAAAGAAAAACATATTTTCCTCTTTGAATAAAATAATCAATTTAACCATTCCTGCTTTATCTTCCTTGCAATGGAAATAACGTGTATTTCTATTTGCACCTAGTAATCTTTTTGAACTGTCACCATTTTTATTTCCAAAATTCATTGTATTCTTTCAAATTCTTTGAACTTACTGAAAAAAAAAGGAAAAACCGATAGACCAATAGATTTAGGTTCCCCGCACTTTTTTTTTCAGAAATGTGAAGGTACCCAATGAGATGCTCAGATGATGTCCAGAAAGTCCAAAACCAGTTTATGTTTACAGTTTTCTTAGTTTAAGGGTTGCCAGTTTTTTTTAAACCTCCCAATCTACAATGTAGCTCTGGGATCTCTTAGTGGTCTTTCATCCAAGCTCTCACCAAGTCATCAACTCACCAAGTCAACTTGATAGCTGGGAACTGGAAGGAACCTTCAGAAATCATAAAATTTCATAGAATTTCAGGGCCCGTTTCAGTAGGCTGCCATGTTGCTCCAGAAACGGTATCTAAGGTTAATATTGCTTTTGGTTTGTTCCAAAGAGTCAAGAGTTTTGTGAGAAGGATTAAGGAAAATTATAGGAATTCTAAAAAGATGAATGAATTCATCAGACACATTTTACACAATCATAAATTTGCTTACATTTCAATACCACGGGAGCCATGAACCCAGGATTTTGGATTTATTCTGTAAACTGGCCCATGTGAGGTAGCTTGGTTCCAAAAACTACAATCAACCAGATTAGAGCTGGAAGGGACCCTGGAGGTCTTCTAGTCCAACCCTGTGCTCAGGCAGGAAACCTTATACCTGTTGTGGTTTTCTGGCAGCAGGTGAGGATGGCTGAGGTCTCAGAGAGCGAAGACTCAGATGAGGGGCCTGCGTGTGTGATGCAGGGATGGGGCCAGGACCATCAGGGAGTGGAATGCTGGCTTCGGAGATTGTGGAGGCTGGCAGCAGTGATGAAGAGCCACCCAAGGAGCTTGTTCCCAGCACGCGTGTGCGCAGGGCTGCCCGAAGGAAAGAGCAGCTGTTGCAGCAATGGCAACTTGGGAGTAAGGCTGCAAGGTAATGGCCCCTCCCTGAGAAGATAAAAGCCAGCTGAGAAACCGCAGTTCTTTGCAGAAGGCAAAGGAGTTTGATACTCAAGTCTGGTGGACATTAGGAATATCTGAGTTAGTGTTTGGAGACTCTTTGATTTATTGTTTAGTAACTTTATCTGGTATTCTTGGCAGCCTTGCAAAAACTTAGCAAGGCTCTTTCTTATTGGAGCTAGTTGGAAGCAGCCTTTTATCTGTGAAGAAACTGGATTCCCAAATGAAACATTAAAAGGTTGTGCTGGTACCTTTGTCTTGTGTTTGCTCTCTTGGAACCAGGTTTGGGTCAGAACAATACCATTTCAGACAAGTGGTTGTCCAATCTCTTCTTAAAAACCTCCAGTGTTGCAGCATTTACAATCTGGAGGCAAGCTGATCCACTGATTGTTTTAACTGCCAGGAAATTTCTCCTTAGTTCTAGGTTGCTTCTCTCCTTGATTGGTTTCCATCCGTTGCTTCTTGTCCTGCCTTCAGGTGCTTTGGAGAATAGCTTGACCCCTTCTTCTTTGTGGGAGCCCCTCAAATATTGGAAGACTGCTATCATTTCACCCCTACTTCTTCTCTTAAAGAAGGGCAATTAAGATGCCCAGCCACTTGAAACCAGAATCTTATGAGCCATGGTGGTGCAGAGGTTAGAGTGCTGTATTGCAGGGCACTTCTGCTGACTGCTGGTTGCCTGCAATTTGGCAGTTTGAATCTCACCAGGCTCAAGGTTGACTCAGCTTTCCATCCTTCCAATTTCGTTGTAACTTTTTATAATCCAATTTTGTTTACCTTGTATTTCCTCTTATTTTCTGTTCGCCGCTGTCATACTCTTAAGCGAGAGCGCTTTCTTTCTGCTTCTCGGGGTTATTGAGAAAAGAAATAGTTCTTTTATCTGGTTACATGTCGCACACCACTTCATCGCTCCAGCGCACACTTAGGTTCTGGCAGCTTTCCGTCTTCAGGACAGCCATTAAACTGCCGTATCGCCTTGTCTTCCAGGGGAGTTAATACCTAGCCGGGGAGGGGAGATACGGCTCCCCTCGACCCAGCTGGCAGTCTCCCCCTCTTCCCCCACCCCTCCAAGGTGGGTCAGATGGTTCTGGTCCCACAGGGACCCTTCAACAAGGTAAACATGGATCAAAGCCGCGCATGATCGCAGTCTCTAATCCGTCTTCGATGGAAATGCCACTGGAAGTCCTGCCTTCCATCCTTCCGAGATGAGTAAAATGAGGACCCAGATTGTTGTGGGCAATATACTGACTTTGTAAACTGCTTAGAGAGGGCTGTAAAGCACTATAAAGCGGTATATAAATCTAAGTGTCACATTTTTCAGGGCCGTGGTAACTTTGAATGGTCACTAAACAAACTATTGCAAGTCAAGGACTATATGTATAATATATCTATCTATATAAAAGCGAAATACCACTCACGCATCATCACAAAATCTCCAGAACCGTAAAGCCTACAAACTTGAAATTTGGCACGTATGTTCCACTTGGCTTCTAGGTGCTTTCTCAGAAAGGATTTTACAAAATGACCACCAGAGCATTAGTATTGCCTATATTATTATTATTATTAACACGGTCTGATGCTAAGGAGTTCTACTCCCCCTCCCTATCTGAAAAAAAAATCTGTTCCAAATGCAAAATACAAGCAGTGGAGAGGAGTTTCAGTTTCAGTTTCACAGCACCAAGCAGCTTTAGTACAGAACAGTTGAGCTAAGTCATGCTCAGGCTCCTAGCTGACTCCTTCTTGCTCACACAGCAAATACTGTTTCAGTTTCCACACAGCCCTCAACTCTCTCACACACTGACAGAACATTAGCCAGATGAATACCGATGGATGCTGGTAGGCTGAGGCAGAATTTTTTCCTCTTATTTTCCTCTCCAAAAAATTAAGCAAGACCACATAGTTTCGTAGCGAAGCATGGGTATCAAGCTAGTTATAATATATAATTTAAATATAACATAAAATACGAAATAACCCTCTAGCATGCATCTTTCAGATTAAAGGCGGCGAGAAGGATAAAATCTCAGATCAGGTTTTTAACAGAGGAGAATGAAACCTTCCAATGTGCCTACTTAATTTCTTTTACTTTGATGCTGCCACACACTCCCCACAAACTCCTGGTGGGGCACAGCATAAATCTGGTAATGCCATCATCAAAAGTTGATGGGCAAAATTAGAAATGTTGGCAGACATCAAATCTTCTTTCTCGCTCTACGCGGGAAGAATGAACACGTCAATTGCCAAGGGAGCTGGATTTACTCGTAAAATCTAACAAAATTTTCAGAGTTACTTCGGAAAAAAATGAAAATAGGAAAAAGTCTCTCTCTCTCTCTCTCCCTCTCTCCCTCTTTCTCTTTCTTTCCATCTGTCTTTCCTTCCCTTTCTTTCTCCCTCCCTCTTTCTCTTTCTCTCTCTTCATCCTTTCTTCCTCCCTGCCTCTCTTCCTCTTTCTTTCTCAATCTCTCCCTCTCTCTCCCTTTCTCTCTCTCTTTGTCTCTTATTCTTTTCTTTCCTTCCTTCCTTTTTCTTTCTCTCTCTCTCTCTCTGCCTCTCCCTCTTTCTTCCTCCCTCCCTTGTCTTTCTCCCTCTCCCTCCCTCTTTCTCCCTCCCCGATCTTTCTCATTCTCCCTCTCTTTCTCCTTCCCTCACTCCTTCCCTCTCCCTTCCTTTCTCCCTCTTTGTCTCTTATGCTTGCTTTCTTTCCTTCTCTCTCTCTCTCTTTGCATCTCCCTCTCTCTTTCTCCCTCCCTCCCTCTCCTTCCCCTTGTCTTTCTCTCTCCCTCTCTCCTATCTCTTTTCTTTCTCATTCTCTCTCTCACCTTACCTCCCTTTCCCTCTCCTTGTCTTTCTCCCTCCCTCCCTTTCTCTCTCCCCATCTCTTTCTCATTCTTCCTTTCTCCCTCACTCTTTCCCTCTTCCCCCTCTCTTTCTCCTTCTCTCTCCTCCTCTCCCTCTCTCCTCCTCTCCCTCCTCCCCCTCTCTCTTTCTGCCTGTGTTTCTATGTATCCTTCAGAAAGTACACAATAAGCAATGTATTATCAAGAGCCACCCTTACCCTGCCTGCTGAGAATTATGTAGATCCTCAACCTCTGAAGCTGAATAAATTATAAAAGGATTATTTCTGCTCCTGACAATAGCTACTGTATCTCTTTGTCTCTCATAAATTAAAGCCCCTGCATTACTTTTCTCCCAGATATGCCCACTCACACAAATTTTGCCAGCCTGTTCCCATTTCCCCCCACCTCTAAGTCTATATAAACCCTGGAATCCATCAAAAGGCACAGGAACGTATTGATATCCAAGCTGCTAACATCTATAGCAGAAGCTTGATTCTTATATAAAAATTAGATTCTGTCCACAGCATGCACAAAATACTATTCTTTAAGTGTAAATATATATATTTATTTATGGAAATATGAAGTTTTTTCCTAGTAATAGGACTTTATCTGGAAAAAGGACTAGAGTTAAGAACAAACTTCCTTTATTGTAATATGCAAAACAACTAATGTGTGTGAGAGATACAACTTGACAGGCCCCCCAAGATAATGAAAACACAATATTAAACCACAGGCACGATTAATAGTTAATAGCCCAAAATGCTTCAATACAGTACAGAAAACCTGTTTCTAAACAGTGAAGAGCAAGAAACATTTAAGTCAGGGTGTGCAGCTACTGGTTCGCCCCGGTTCGCGTGAACCGGTAGCTAATTTTACCATTTTTAACGATCGGTTCATTGAACTGGAAAATCTCACCGCTGGCTGGCCCCGCCCACCCTGCCCCTCCCCTCCCCGGAGTCCCCAGGTGGTTTGTTTTGGATGTCAGGGAAGTACAGGGCCTGCGTGGAGGCTCAGGAAGGGCGAAAAATGGGCCTCTGGAGTCCGGGGAGGCCAGTTTTACCCTCCTGGAAGCTCGAGAAAAGCCTCCGGAGCCCAGGGAGGGTGAAAACACCCCCCCTGCCATGGTGCAAGAGGCCAACTAGGCCACGCCCACCATGGCCACACCCACCCGGCAACTGGGCAGAGAAACTTTGCTAAAATTTTTGAAGCCCAACCTGATTTAAGTGCATTGTAAGAGTTGCACATAGTAGCAGAACTGAGCATAGAAACGCATAAAGGTAATTCTCGACTTACAACAGTTTGTTTAGTGACCATGCATTACAAGGTTACAATGGCCCTGAAGAAATGTGACTTACGGCCGCTTTTCACACTTATGACCATTGCAGCATCCTCATGGTCATGGGATTAAAATTCAGTGTCCTTGGTGATCTTCTAGTCCAACCTCCTCGTCAAGCAGGAGATCCTATACTATTTTAGACAAGTGGCTGTCCAGTCTCTTCTTCAAAACCTCCAGTGATAGAGCACCCACAACTTCTGGTGGCAAGCTGTTCCGCTGGTTAATTGCCCTCATTGTTAGGAAGTTTCTCCTTAATTCCAGGTTGCTCCTCTCCTTGATTGGTTTCCACCCATTTTTTCTTGTCCTGCCTTCTGTTGCTTTGAAGAATAGCTTGACCCCTTCCTCTCTGTGGCAGCCCCTCAAATATTGGAAGACTGCTATCCTGTCTCCCATGGTCCTTTTCTTGCCAAACTAGCTACGTCCATTTCTTGCAACCCTTCTTCATATGTTTTAGCTTCCAGTCCCCTAATCATCTTCATTGTTCTTCTCTGCAATCTTTCTGGAGTCTCAACATCCTTTTTTGTAATGTGGCGACCAAAACTGGAGGCAGTATCCTAGGTGTGACCTTACTAAGGCTTTACAAAGTGGTACTAACACTTTACGAGATTCTCCGTTGATGACTGCAAAAACATTTGATTACCATTTGAGTTAATAAGGAAACTATCTTTTCTTGCTTTGTCACCATCCCTAATTTTAATTGTCTTCGTCTTTTCCAACCTGTAACAGAAGATAAAAATTCAGCGGGCCTTATTCCGCTAAGAGGTACAAACCTCGTGTGCCGCCACCCCCCACCCTCAACTCCTAACCCCGGAGAATATGATAAATTCTGTTTTATTGCTTCCAGCGCTGTTATTTAAAGTAATTAACCTTAATTTATAAATTTTTATTTCAAACTGCCTTTTAACTTTGTGAAGTGGCAAGCGAAGTCCATTTCCCAAGGCTGCTAATAGTCCTTCTATTTAATCAAAATTCATCCATCAGATTCCAGTGTTAAATCATCTTTTAATTGGGAGTTACATTCTGGTTAATAGTTTTATAATTCACCCACTCTAATAGTTTTTACCACAGGGACCCACTCTATTTCTTTCTCGCTATTATTTCAAGGGTCAGCGGGGATCTTTTAAAACCTTTGCATCCCTCTCTTTCTGTTCTTTTCTTCGGCTTTATTCTCATTAATTGCTCGCTTGCAAATTCCGCATGCCCTCTCATTACGGCCACACGACTTCTTCTGTCGTCGGATGAACTTCACACCTTTTGACAAAGACTAGTCAATTACTTCCCCCATCACCAAGTGAGATTATGGTCCCCTGCACGGAACCTGGTCCCTCCACCAGACAGCATCAAAATTTAAGTAGAACTAATCACTTACAATTAGGATCCTTGGACTATCAGTGATCTAAAGGTCTGGATATGATTTTTCAACGTAGGTTCTCAGCACCTGAATGCTGAGTCATTGTGCGCATCATTGACAATGCAACGTTTCTAAGAATTCATTAGTTGCATTTTAAGAGGAGGGGATGGTTTATATTTGTTATGAAGAGAGAAGATATTTCTTTATGTATATTTTATATTATATGTATATGTATATATGCCATGTTTCCTGAAAAGTAAGACCCACCTGGACAATAAGCCCTAGCATGATTTTTCAGGGTGTTCATAATATAAGCCCTACCCCCAAAATAAGCCCCCAGTTAAGGTAGCCAGCCAGATGCATTTAGGACCATATTATGTAAACTGAGAGTATTTGCACCAAGACAAATTCCTTGTGTGTCCAATCACACTTGGCCAATAAAGAATTCTATTCTATTCTATTCTATCTATATTTTCCCAAAAATAAGACCTAAGTGGAAATTTATATATATAAATTTATATATATATGTGTGCGTGTGTGTTATTCAGCTTTGTTCGTGCATTTTCCCATGTCATTATAGTTGTGCTTTTAAAGTTGTAGCAACGTTTCAGCAGAATCTTATCTGCCATCATCAGGCTTCTGTATTGTGTTCGTCTGTGAGTCAGACTTTCACAGCCGTTTCAGTTTTAAATTGTCTGACTCACAGACAAACACAATACAATACAGAAGCCTGATGATGGCAGATGAGATTCTGCTGAAACGTTGCTACAACTTTAAAAGCACAACTATAATGACGTGGGAAAATACCCGAACAAAGCTGAATAACATACATGTAAGTACCAGCGAAAACTTAAGAATATATATATATATATATATATATATATATATATATATATATATATATATATATATATATATATATATATGTGTGTGTGTGTGTGTGTGTGTGTGTGTGTGTGTCTCTTTGGTTATTCGGGTTTCTCCCGCATAAGATTGGAAGTATCTAGGCAACGTTTCGATGAAGTCTCATTCATCATCTTCAGGCTTGTGTCTTCAGCTCTGTGCTTCTCAGAGTGATGTGAGCTTGCAGCTGCTTCTTCCTTTTAACTGCCAGTGGGGGTGTGACTTGATTGGGTGTGGGCTTGGCTGTGTTCTGATCGGGTGGGGGTGTGCTCTCATTGGTATAGGGTCTCCTACTTGAGCAAAGGGTTGGACTAGAAGACCTCCAAGATCCTTTCCCACTAGGTTATTCTATTATTCTGCCTTCTGCTAGACTCTCAGAACTGGCATCAAATCAGCTCAGTGATTTGATATCACTTCTGCCCATTCGGTGGCGCAGTGGTTAGAATGCAGTACTGCAGGCTAACTCACTGCTCACTGCCAGGAGTTCGATCCTGATCGGTTCAAGGTTGACTCAGCCTTCCATCCTTCCGAGGTTGGGTAAAATGAGGAGCCAGATTATTGGGGGGGCGGGCAAGATGCTGACTCTATAAATTGCTTAGAGAGGGCTTTAAAACACTGTGAAGCGGTATATAAGTTTGTGCTATTGCTATTGCTAGTAGAAGCCAAAATCTTACAGGGCCAAGCTGCAGCTTTAAGTAAGACCCCCTCCATTCTCTGGTCCTCCCAGCTTACCAATAGACTTAAGGTAATATGGTAGCATGATGGTTTGCTAAAAGCGTCCTCTCTATGGAAAGCAGGTCACAACAGAAATGGTAAAACCCTGGTTTGCAAATCCAAAGCTCAAATCAGGGTTGGGATTCAGGGGAAACCATCTTTTAAAAAGCCTGTCTTTTATATTCCCTTCCTCCGCACCCCTGGCCAAGCTCTGCAAAACCATTCCAGACAGATAAACTGAAATGAGAATCGTCAAGTGGCAACAGAATTATCGTGCAATTACGATATTTTTTCCCCTTCCACCAACTCTCCTTCTGGCTGAGCTCAATTTGATGTTTTACGTCCTTTACTACCAATTCTGTTTCCTGCTCATCCTCCTTCCCTCCCTCCCTGGATAATCCTATGCTGTGGCATTATAATAGGCATAGTAATTTTTTTTTATTACGGTCACAGGCCTGCCTTTACAATTGTTTCATCCATTTAAGCCACGGTCCTGGTTCATTCGTCGGAGATGTGGGAAGAAATATCCATCTTGGTTTAGTTCCAAGCCGGGAGGAAGAAACATGGAGGCTGATTGTAAAGATGGTTTATTGATGAAGCAGACCCACATGGGTTTGTGGTTCTGGGCAGTTGACAAAATGGAGTTGAGAGTGAGGGGGTTTTATACCTTTTTTGGGGCGTTGTATTTGAGCTTCCTATTCCTGTTCAAAGAACATGTATTCCATTGGCTGTTGTCAGATCCCTATGGGGTCATGTAGGGGTCATAGCTGGCTCTACAGGCAAAAGTGGAAATGCAAATCCTAGGTGCTTGTCAGAGCTAATTTGGTTGAAGTTTGGACTACTTGGGGTGGTGCAATGAAGGGGCTTGTGTTCTGAAAGGGTGTTGGGCAATTCCTATTGTGGCTTAATGGCTTTCGTCCTGTTTTGGATCTTGAGTGAGGAATAATCCTACCATTCCACCTTTGTTCAGACTGTGCTGCAGGGAGTTTCAAAATATCCTGCCTTGAATGGATTTCTGCCTGCAGTAGTTGCTTTGCTCATGAATGGAACTATCTAGTTTTCAATAAACCCTTTCTCTCTTAAGTGCTGACATCTGCTGTAGGCTATTAAGGAAAGTGGGGGTTGCTTTCTGCCTCTTAAAAAACAAGTTTCACCATTTCTCATTTAGGGAAATATAAAATTCTGCCTTTTTAAAAATAGTCCTCAAAATATTTCATTCTTCTAGGAGGGTGGGTGCTACAGAGATGATGTTAGATTCCAGATTATCTGCTCGTTTTTGGCTGTCTAAGGAGAAGGAGGAAGGATTGCAGATTACAGAGGCGAGATCTTAATCTTTGGGATGACTTTTATCCTGGCTGGTGTTGATGAAGTGGTTGTTAATTAGAAAAATCAGTAGCAAGCAATGGATTAAGTCATTAGTGGTATTGAGCCATGAAACAGCCACTTGTGGCAGCTTAACCTTTTGTCTTGGAAGGACAATGGAGAACAATGGAGGAAAGGTCCACTGTTTGTCCGGGCTGCTAAACAACATCCAAAAAGAAAAAAGAAAAGAAAAATAATTACAGGTAGTTCTCGACTTACGACCACAACTGAGCCCCAAATTTCCGTTAAGTGAGACATTTGTTAAGTGAATTTTGCAGCATTTTACGAGCCTTTCTTGCCTCAGCGGTTAAGTGACTCACTGAGTTGATAAGTTAGTAACCCAGTTGTTAAGTGAATTCTGCTCCATTTTACGACCTTCCTTGCCACAGTGGTTAAGTCACTCACTGCAGATGATCAGTTAGTAACCCCATTGTTAAGTGAATCTGGTTTTTCACATTGACTTTTTGTTCGTCAGAAGGTTGCGAAAGGGGAATCACATGATCCCGGGATGCTGCAATGGTCATAAGTATGAACCAGTTGCCAAGTGTCTGAATTTTGATCATGTGACCACAGGGATGCTGCAAAGGTCGTAAGTGTGAAAAAAGGTCTTAAGTCACATTTTTTCAGTGCTGTTGTAACTTTGAACGGTCACTAAATGAACTGTTGTTTAGTCGAGGACTACCTGTACTGTGATACTGGTAGTCTTCGACTTACAACCATTCATTTAGTAACTGTTTGAAGTTACAACGGCACTGAAAAAAATGACTTACGACCGGTCCTCACACTTGTGACTGTTGCAGCATCCTCACGGTCACATGTTCACAATTCAGAGCCTTGGTGGTGCAGTGGTTAGAATGCTGGACTACAGGCTACTTTATTTATTTATTTTTTATTGATTTATTTATTTTTGTCAATTGCATACAAGATAATAGGTATAAGTAAAAACATAGTTATGAATACATGGATACATATAAGAAAAATAAAAGAAACAATAGGACAGGGGCGGTAGGCACATTGGTGCGCTTATGCACGCCCCCCACAGACCTCTTAGGAAAGGGGTGAGGTGAATAGTAGAAAGTCTAAGGTTAAAGTTTTTGGGGTTTGGGGAAGAAACCACAGAGTCAGGTAGAGTATTCCAAACTTTGACCACTCTGTTGCTGAAGTCGTATTTCCTGCAATCAAGTTTGGTGCAATTAACCTTGAGTTTGTATCTATTGTTTGCTCTTGTATTGTTAAGGTTGAATCTGAAGTATTCATTGACAGGTAGGACATTGCAATGTATGATTTTATGTAATATACTTAGATCGGACCGAAGGCGGCGTAGTTGTAGGTTTTCTAGGTCTAGAATTTCGAGTCTGGTGGCATAAGGTATTCTGCAACGAGTAGAGGAGTGGAGAACTCTTGTGAAATATTTCTGGACTTTCTCAACTGTGTTAAAATCAGATACGCAATGTGGGTTCCAGACTGATGAGCTGTATTCGAGTATTGGTCTAGCAAATATTTTGTATGCTCTAGTTATTAGTGTAGTATTACCAGAGAAAAAGCTACATAAGATTTTGGCTATGTAGTTACAGTGGCTCTAGCACTTAGATCATTAGAGATGACAACTCCAAGGTCCTTGACAGAGTTTGGATCATCAACAAGGTCTTGACTATTCTGCTGACTGCCGGCTGCCTGCAATTTGGCAGTTCAAATCTCACTCAGCCTTCCGTCCTTCTGAGGTGGGTAAAATGAGGACCCAGATTATTGGGGGGCAATGGGCTGACTCTGTAAACCGCTTAGAAAGGGCTGTAAAGCACTGTGAATCGGTGTATAAGTCTAAGTGCTATTGCTATTATGCTCTCGCTACATTATATATATAAATAGTAAAATATGTAATTCATTAAAAATATTATCTTACTATAGTGTGGTTGTGAAGGTGCCACGCACATAAAAACATAGGTGGAACAAGTGGTATATAAGTCTAAGTGCTGTTGATATTGCAGGCAAATTCTGCCCACTGCCAGGAGTTCGATCCTGACTGGCGCAAGACTTTCCATTGCTAAGCAAGGCAGCTGTTAAGTAAGTTTCCCCCCATTGTATGACCCTTTCTGCCACAGTTGTTAAGTGAATCACTGTGGTTGTTAAGTGAGGATACTTAATTCTTACACAACATGGAATTTAAGAGCACAGCATTTCAGCACCAAGTTCTGCTTTTTAGAGTCAAAGTGATGGCTAGCAATTTGTTGGACATTAAGAAATCTTACAGAGGATTTCTCTGACTCTTTCTCTGTCTCTTTCTCTCTCTTTTCTCTTTTGCTACCTCTCTTTCTCTTTGTCTCTGTTTTCTCTCTCTTTTCTCTTTCTCTAATTATCTCTCTCTGTCTCTCTATCTCTACCTCTTTTTCTCTTTCTAACTCTCTTTCTCTACCTCTTTCTCTTTCTCTCTCTTTCTCAATCTTTCCCTCTGTCTCTTTCTCTCTCTTTTCTCTTTCTCTACCTCTCTTTCTCTCTGTCTTTTCTCTCTCTTTCTTTTCTCTTTCTCTCATTCTCTCTCTGTCTACATACCTTTTTCTCTTTCTACCTCTTTTTCTCTTTCTCTTTCTCTCTCTTTCTCAGTCTCTTTCTCTCTTCCTCTCCCTTTCTGTTTGTTTCTCTCTCTTTCTCAATCTCTTTCTTTTTCTTTTTTTCCTTTCTCTCTCTTTCTGCTTGTGTTTCTTTCTATTTCTCAATCTTTCTCTCTTTTTTTCGCTCTTTCTCTTTCTCTCTCTCTCTTTCTCTCTCTCTCACTTTCTCTCTGTCCATTCCCCACCATCGCCCACCAGCATAAAACTGGAGTGCCCTTGAAAGAAGCACGTTGCGTTCCTGAAGAAGTGGAGGGACAACTTGACCTTGAATTTTTTCCTCCTGCGTCCTCTCCCTCCGCATTGATCGCTCACATACTTCCCCTCCCCATCTCGTTTTCTTCCTCCAAAGATGAAAGGGGGAGAAAGGCGGGGGGGAGAAGCGTCTTGGAAGAGCTAATTTACTTAAAATTTACACTCCTTGGTCCTGCGTCTCCTCCCTTCCTCGAACCCGGCTTCCGCTTCGTTGCTATGAAGCGCTATCGATTGCCGGATCTATAACGGGCCGCGCGGCTCGGCTCCAGGTGGGCGGTGGGGAATTGGAAGGCTAAAATTTCATTTCCATCTGAATGGAGCCGAAAATAACCCACCTTTCCTACCTTCAGAGCTCCCCAAGATTGCGCTCCTCTCATTATTGGAATCGGACAGCTCGTTCTGGGAGAGAGAAATGAGGTTGATTTCCCCTTGACTGGCTTCTCTTCCTCTTCCTCTTCTCTTCTCTTCTCTCCCCTCCCCTCCTCCCCTCCTCTCCCCTTCCCCTCCCCGCCCTTCTCCTCCCCTCCCTCACTCCCCTTCCTTTTCCATATTGATTGATTGATATGCCGCCTTTATTATTTTTATGAATAAGTCAAGGCAGCAAACATATTTAATACCACTTCCTCGTCCTGTTTTCCCCACAACAGCAACCTTGTGAGGTGAATCGGGCTGAGAGAGGATGACTGGCCCAAAGTCACCCAGTAGGCTTTCATGCCTAAAGCGGGACTAGAACTCCCAGGCTCCTGATGATTGGCCCAAATTCACCTAGCTGACTTTCTTGTCTAAGGTGAGACTAGAACTCACAGTCTCTGGGTGATTGGCCCAAATTCACCTAGCTGACTTTCTTGTCTAAGGTGAGACTAGAACTCACAGTCTCCGGGTGATTGGCCCAAATTCACCTAGCTGACTTTCTTGTCTAAGGTGAGACTAGAACTCCCAGTCTCCGGGTGATTGGCCCAAATTCACCTAGCTGACTTTCTTGTCTAAGGTGAGACTAGAACTCACAGTCTCCGGGTGATTGGCCCAAATTCACCTAGCTGACTTTCTTGTCTAAGGTGAAACTAGAACTCACGGTCTCTGGGTGATTGGCCCAAATTCACCTAGCTGACTTTCTTGTCTAAGGTGAGACTAGAACTCCCAGTCTCCGGGTGATTGGCCCAAATTCACCTAGCTGACTTTCTTGTCTAAGGTGAGACTAGAACTCACAGTCTCCGGGTGATTGGCCCAGATTCACCTAGCTGACTTTCTTGTCTAAGGTGAGACTAGAACTCACAGTCTCCGGGTGATTGGCCCAAATTCACCTAGCTGACTTTCTTGTCTAAGGTGAGACTAGAACTCACAGTCTCCGGGTGATTGGCCCAGATTCACCTAGCTGACTTTCTTGTCTAAGGTGAGACTAGAACTCACAGTCTCCGGGTGATTGGCCCAGATTCACCTAGATGACTTTCTTGTCTAAGGTGAGACTAGAACTCACAGTCTCCGGGTGATTGGCCCAAATTCACCTAGCTGACTTTCTTGTCTAAGGTGAGACTAGAACTCACAGTCTCCGGGTGATTGGCCCAAATTCACCTAGCTGACTTTCTTGTCTAAGGTGAGACTAGAACTCACAGTCTCCGGGTGATTGGCCCAGATTCACCTAGCTGACTTTCTTGCCTATGGTGAAACTAGAACTCACAGTCTCCGGGTGATTGGCCCAAATTCACCTAGCTGACTTTCTTGTCTAAGGTGAGACTAGAACTCACAGTCTCCGGGTGATTGGCCCAAAGTTACCTGGCTGGCTTTCATGCCTAAGGCGCTTCATCCCAGCAGCCTCTTGCTTACTATCCAAGCGATACATGGAGTCAGGGTTCCAAGTAATACACCCAGAGGTGGTATTCAGCTGGTTCGGACCGGTTCTGGAATACCGGTAATTTTGACTAGTTCAGAGAAACGGCAAATACCACTTCTGGCTGGCCCCACCCACCCGTCCTGCCCTTTCCTGTTCTATATTCCTTTTTTTTTTTTTTTAGCTCAGCTGAATCGCGTGGCAGAGCAGATAGCCACGCCTCAGCTGAGCTAAAAAAACAGCTCACCTCACTAGCGCTCATAGAGGGCGTTTTTTCATTGCTGCATCAGTGCTCCAGAGGTGGTATTCAGCAGGTTCTGAACAGTTCTGGAGAACCAGTAGTGGAAATTTTGAGTAGTTTGGAGAACTGGCAAATACCGCCTTTGACTGGCCTCGCCCCCATCTATTCTCTGCCTCCCGAGTCCCAGCTGATTGGCTGGGTCTCCTTTTGTTACCCTGCACAGGAGAATGGAGCTGGAAATCAGGTTAGTGGGGTGGGGAGGGAATGGGGATTTTATAGTATACTTCCCCTGCCATGCCCACCAAGCCATGCCCACCAAGCCACACCACGCCACATCCACAGAACCGGTAGTAAAAAAAAATTGAATCCCATCACTGGCATGCTCCATAAAACCAGTGGGGGAAAAATTTGGAATCTCATCACTGAATACATCCATAGCAAACAGGCAATCAGGTTCCTCAAAGAACAAGTTTATTGGATCTATCCTATTGGCACAGGCTGGTGAAAACCGACGCTAAAGGTTCCCGTGTTTTTCACCTAATTCAAAGTAAAAGCCCCCCCCCGCTTTTCCAAACAGTCAGTCACATGGTCCAATCAAGATGCCGTCCGGTTGCTTGGAAACTTCACTCCTCCTCTCTTCAACCACCTGTGGGAATGTCCTTGGTTCTCAGGGCAAACTGTTTTGTTTTGGCTACAAAAACCCTCAATTTCCCCCCCACTCCCTATCCCTCAGCACCATTGTGGCAACATTGAAACCTCCAAGATGACTTCAGTCAGTCTAGCTTCAGAGTTCACACTTTGTGGAGCTAAATGTGCTCCTTTCACAGTTCCGTCCATCCTTCTCACAGTGCCGGAGATGGGAAACTAGATCTTCCAAGATGCCGCCCGTCACACCCTCTGGAGTTTTTCTTGGAGGTCTTTATACCCAGAAGTCTCTCCATCCTCCTCCGATTTGCACTCCATGGTGTCATGGCTGCATGGGTGTTCACACACACACACACACACACACACACTGGCTGTCAGGAGTCCAGCTTAGGAAGCGATCGGTGTCTGCAGAGTCTCACTTTGGCAGAAGTCGTGTGCTGTCCCAGCGGGCAGGACAGAGTGGCATCTCCTACCGCCATCCCTTTGGAAGAATAATTCTTTCTTCGGGCAAAGAAGCTGCAGGAAATTCCTAATTTTGTCTTGGTGCCTTTGTTCCATTTGGCGAGCTAGGGACAGGATAAAATTGCTCTCTGTGGCCGCACAGCGGAAGGCCAAGCCATCAAACAAACCATTAAAATATGTGTGTTCTTGCACATGTGTGCTGCATGGAGGTGTAAAGTTCCAGACACAACTCCGCATTCAGTGTTGCTCACCGCTTTCCGTTGCATATGGAGCTTTTCGGCACAATCGCTGTTCATCTGTGTCACCGAGACAAGGAACTCCAAGGAAATTTATTATTCCTGTTATCATACTTTAGAACTTTCCTCTAGGGCAGGGTGCATTCGCAGATAGTCCTTGACATACAACTGTTCATTTAATGACTACGGGTAATCCTCAACCTACGAACACAACTGAGACTAAAATTTATGTTAAGTAAGGAGATTTGTCGAGTTTTGCCCCATTTTACAACCTTTCCTACCACGGTTGCTAAGTGAATGCCTGGAAGTTGTTAAACTAGTGACACGGTTGTTAAGTGAATCCGGTGTCAGGGCTGCAACATGCACCCCCATTCAAATCACGTCTCTAGCTGCAAATTCTCAACTCAGAAAGCTCAAACTGCCCAAGGAGCTGCTGATCCAGTTCTACAGAGGAATGATTGAGTCTGTCATCTGCACCTCAATAACCGTCTGGTTTGGTTCTGCAACCCAACAGGACAGACACAGACTTCAGAAGATAATTAGAAAAAACAATTACTACCCACCTGCCTTCAATCGAGGACCTGTGTACTGCCAAAAAGAGGGCTGTGAAAATATTTACAGACCCCTCACATCCCGGACATAAACTGTTTCAACTCCTTCCCTCAAAACGACGCTATAGAGCACTGCACACCAGAACAACTAGACACAAGGACAGGTTTTTCCCCCAAAGCCATCACTCTGCTAAACAAATAATTCCCTCAACACTGTTCAACTATTTACAAAGTGTACATTATTATTACTGTTAATCTTCTCATCACTCCTTATCACCCCCCCACTTGTGATTGTAGGACTTAAACTTTGTTACTTGTATCCTTACAATTTATATTGACTGTTTCCTAGTATGATTTGATGGTTGATTGTACCCTATGACTAACATTAAGTGTTGTACGTTATGATTCTTGACTCTTGACGAATATATCTTTTCTTTTATGTATACTGAGAGCGTTTGCACCAAGACAAATTCCTTGTGTGTCCAATCACACCTGGCCAATAAAGAATTCTATTCTATTCTATTCTATTCTATTCTATTCTATTCTATTCTATTCTATTCTATTCTATTCTATTCTATTCTCAGCACAATCGCTGTTGATCTATGTCACCGAGACAAGGAACTCCAAGGAAATTTATTATTTTGTAGTCCTTGAAATACAACTATTCCTTTAATGACTATGGGTAATCCTCAACCTACGACCACAAGTGAGCCCAAACTTTCCGTTGTTAAGTGAGGAGATTTGTCGAGTTTTGCCCCATTTTGCAACTTTCGTACCACCGCTGCTAAGTGAATTCATGGAAGTTGTTAAACTAGTGACACGGTTGTTAAGTGAATCCATCTTCCCCATAGACTTTGCTTGTCAGAAGCTCCCAAAAAGGGGTTCACGTGACCCCGGGACACTGCAACCATCATAAATATGAGTTCAGTTGCCAATTCGTCTTAATTTGGATCATGTGACCATGGGGAGGCTGCAACGGTCGTAAGCATGAGAAACAGTCATGAGTCACTTTTTTCAGTGCTGTTGTCAGGGTTCCAAGTAATACACCCTTTTAATGGTCATTAAATGATCTGTTGTAAGTTGAGGACTGCTTGTATGTTTTTGTTGGTGCTGCGAATGTATCACCGGTGTGAGGAAAAAAAGAAAGAAAGAAATTACAGGGTCTATTTTCCTACATTGCAAGTAAGTTCAGATTGTCTCGAGTTACAACCGTAAAGGAGCCTGCGTGTTACGGTTGTTAAAACAGGTCGGTCACATGACACACCCAATTTTTTGCAAAGTTTGTTCAGCAAATGCTGCAGTCCTTAAGCGAACCTATGATTCATTAAGGATGCTCTTTTGCTGAAAACCCAGAAATCAGTGCCAATTTCCAGCAAAACCATAAAAAAACAAGGTCATGTGACCGTGGAAAGCTGCAAACATCTGTAAAAGCAGCCATGTTGCTGAGGGCCTGAGGCGCAGTCACATGACCATCTGTGACAGTCAGAACTTTGGATCAGGGTTGTAAGTCCCCTTTTGTCAGATAGGTCATAACTGTCAGGCCCCTGTTGGAGTCTGAATCTGAGGAGGAAGATGAACAGCTGACAGGGAGTGAGAGCGTGGCTCTGTTGTCTGTGAAGGAAACTGGGGAAGGGCAAAGTCCGGCTGGGCAGAGCAGGGGAAGAGATAGAACAAGGGAGAGGGAGTTCAGAGGAAGACCCAGCTCCCCCCCTCTTCCTAGGACATGCAGGGAGGAATGGAGAAGAGAGCAACGTGGGTTGGGTGGCTTACGGGGGAGGAAAGGGCCCTGATTCCCTTCATTAGCCACAGCTGGGGAGTAAATGTTCCTAAATTAAAGAAATGCATACTGAGAGCGGCAGCTGCTGGGAACAAACGTGAGTTTATCTTGTGTTGAATTTGGTTATCAGCGTTCCTGGCATCCTCCCAACCATGTTGAGTTATTGCCATGCCTTCACATCTGAAATTCTTGCTCCTGCCCCGCCAAACTAATTACCTCATTTTGCCTTGATTGGACTTATAGTTACAGTTTTTGTTGACCACAATTTGGACTTGATTCTCTGCAAACAAAGGCTGTCCCTGAGAGAGTTTTTCTCCAGCCCAGAAGGTAACCTGGACATTAAGGGCAAAGTTGGAGCTAGGAAGGGGATTCCTACTGATTATCTGACTGTGTTGCCTTTGTGCCATGCCCCTTTGGGTCATCACATTAACTCTGAACGGTTGTTAAGCGATCTGTCGTAAGTTGAGAACTGCCTGTATGTCCTGGCCTGTTGGAAACTAGTGGTGACAAAAATCTTGACTCTTCTTAACATGCTAGCTTTTATATTTGAGGGTTTATCAGGGAGAAAGGACCTGAGTGATGCCGTGGCCTAGACGTGGAGCTCTCGCCTCACAATCAGGAGGCTGTGAGTTCGATCCTAGGGAGAGGCAGATATTTTGTCTCTCTGAGCACAATGAGAATATATCTGCTGGGAAAAAAAACCTCTGCATTGGTAACAGGAAGGGCATCCGGCCATTAAACACTCTGCTAGCTCCATTCAGTTGCCCAGACTTTACCCGTCAAGGGATTATGGGTTGATAAAAGAGGATGATGATGATTAGGGAGACGAAGGACCTGAACTTGCAACCTGCTATCAAATGGTACTGCTTGCGAACAGTTTTTGTGCCTCGTTCCATGTCCGTGTGGAAAAAACAACCCCTCAAAATCCTCCAATTGTCTTGGTATCTGGTGAATCATGCATTTTATGGAGGAAAGAGGAATTAAAAAAAGAAAAGGAGAACGGGGCAAGAGAAAATTGAATAAATCAAATTTCCTGGGACAAATAGCCTAGGCCAAAAGGCAGTTTATCCTTTCGATGGCGCACTTCTCCAGATTTCGCAGCGCAAGACTCAGCTAACATCTGCACACAAAAATGCCTAGTTTTGGGGAAAATGCACAAGGAAGTATGGGTTTCTCGTTCTCTCTCTCTCTCTCTCTCTCCTGGAACTGCTTGTAAAATGTGCCTTTTAGGGGAAAATGTTCCCCATTTAAATGCAAATGTCGGACTATTTCGAACAAGAAAATAGGTAGCCAAAAATATCAGGAGGAGAAGTATGACTGGGAACACATTAGAAAATGACATGGCCTGTAGAATGGCAGAAAGCCACTTGTAGATTTGGGATGAGTCAAAACTGGAACCTCGTCCTGGAGGAAAGACCAGAATAACAGAATAAGAGAATAACAAAGTTGGAAGGGAATTTGGAGGTCTTCTAGTCCAACCCACCCTATATCATGACTAAATTAATAAACCAGCAAGATACTGTGGATATAATATACTTAGATTTCAGCAAGGCATTCAACAAAGTAGACCACAACTTACTTTATGGTAAGCTAGAAAAAAGTGGGATAGATAGCACCACCACCAGATGGACTCGCAACTGGCTGGCAAACCGTACTCAACGAGTAGTCCTTAATGGGTCTAAGTCTACATGGAGGGAAGTAAGCAGTGAGGTGCCACGAGGCTCCATCTTAGGCCCAGTACTTTTCAATATCTTCATTAACAACATAGATGAGGGAATAGAAGGGGAACTTACCAAATTTGCAGATGATACTAAGCTGGCAGGAATAGCTAACACCCAAGAAGATAGGCTCAAGATCCAGATGGATCTTGACAGACTAGAACACTGGGCCGTATCTAACAACAGCCATTTCTGTCCCCGTAGCACAGAGACCTCCGATTCACCTTTAATTAGGATAATATTAGCCAGCATCATTCCCCAAACCGAGTCAATGTGGAAACCAAAAGGGAATGAACATACAACGGCCTAAAGGGAAGTTCCTTCCTTTAAAAAAAGCAATCAGTTTGTCTTTGGGAAAAACACACACACACACAAAAAGATTTCTATCTGTAAAAAAATGAAAAACGCACCTCCGTACGCGCACACCGACACCGAGAGCAACCTGGATTAAACTGTCACTCAGATTCTCAATCTATCCAGACAGCCCATCCGCATCTCTCCAGGCAGCAGTTATCCCAACGGGAATGTGATATTCTTGTCACAATCCGAGAACACAATTGGCACAGTCTGACCGGCCACTTTGATTAGAGTCTGCCAGGACAGATGTCCACAGCAGGTTATCCAAAGAAGCCCATCTTCTGCTAACCGCTTGCTCCCCGCCATGGAGCAAAGGTCAAGAGAGCCCCTCCGGATCTTGGAGTCGGAGCACGGAGCAGATTTTTTTTTGCCCGGCCAAGTTGGCGAAAACAGGGGCCCGTCTCCCTTTGAAGGCCGCCAGGGTTAGAATGGATAAAATAAACAGACATTTATCCGTGGGCCGCAACGTTGTGTGATCCAGCCAAAGAGAGAGAAGGGAGGAAGAATAATTGAGATTTTAATTTTTTTTTTTTACTTTTATCTATTTCTATCTCTATCTCTATCTCTATCTCTATCTCTATCTCTATCTCTATCTCTATCTCTATCTCTATCTATCTATCATCTATCTATCTATTTATCTGCGAAATACCACTCATGCATCATCACAAAATCTCCAGAAACGTAAAGCCTACAAACTTGAAATTTGGCACGTATGTTCCTGTTGGCTTCTAGGTGCTCACTAAGAAAGGATTTTTTGAAATGGCCATCAGAGCATTAGTATTTCCTATATTATTATTAACATGCTCTGATGCTAAGGAGTTCTACTCCCCTTCCCCACCTGAAAAGAAATCTGCTCCAAATGCAAAACACAAGCAGAGGAGAAGAGTTTCAGTTTTAGTTTCACAGCCGCAACCAGCTTTAGTACAGAACAGTTGAACTAAGCCACGCCCAGGCTCCTTGCTGTCTCCTTCTTGCTCACACAGCAAATACTGTTTCAGTTTCCAAACAGCCCTCAACTCTCTCACACACTGACAGAACGCTAGCCAGATGAAAACCGATGGATGCTGGTAGGCAGAGGCACAATTCACGCTCCCCTTATTTTCCTCCCCCAACTATATAGTTTCGTAACGAAGCACGGGTATCGAGCCAGTTTATATGAATAATCGATGCCAGCAATGAAGAACAATGGACGAAAACTGACAATTGCAAACAATAAGCCCCAGAGGAAGGTATGGGGAGTCCTCAACTTACGGCCACAATGGTGCTTAAAATTTCTGTGGCTAAATGAAACCTGTGTTAAGGGAGCTTGGCCTCATTTTACAACCTTTCTTGCCACAGTGGGTAAGGGAATCACTGTGGTTGTTAGGTTAGTCACACGGTTGTTAAGTGAATCTGGGTTCCCCATTAACTTTGGTTATTAGAAGGTCGCAAAAGGGGATCTCCTGACCCCAAGGCACTGAGACCATCATAAATACGAGTCAGTTGCCAAGCATCTGGATTTTGATTCATGAGGCTGCTGCAATGGTCATAAGGGTGAAACAGTCATAAGTAATTTCTTTCAGTTCTGCTGTAATTTTGGTCACTAAATGAACAGTTGTAAATCAAGGAGTACGTGTGTGTTTTGGTTGGTGCTGTGAATGTATCACCGGTGTCAGAAAAAGAAAAAAGAAATTATAGTTTGTGACCTTTCTTGCTACAGTTTGTCTTTCTTTCTTTCTTTCTTTCCTTCCTTCCTTCCTTCCTTCCTTCCTTCCTTCCTTCCTTCCTTCCTTCCTTCCTTCCTTCCTTCCTTCCTTCCTTCCTTCCTTCCTTCCCTCCCTCCTTCTTCCATTTTTTCTTTCTGTCAACTAAGTGAGATAATTAAGTGTGTTTTGCCCCGTTTTATGACCTTTCTTGACATGGTTGTTAAGTGAATCACTGCAGTGGTTAAGTTAGTAATACGGTTGTTAAGTGAATCGGGTTTCCCTGTTGACTTTGCTTGTCAGAAGGTCGCCAAAGGGGATCGTATGAACTCGGGACATGGCAACCGTCGTAGATATGAGTCGGATGCCAAGTGTCTGGATTTTGATCGTGTGACCATGGGGATGCCTCAGTGGTCGTAAGTGTGAAAAACGGTCGTTAAGTCACTTTTACAAGACTACCTTCATTGTGTGTTGGAGAAATTAGGAGAAATGCGCAATTGCCTTGATTTAGAGGTTGAAACTGATATTTTTCGAATGCTGCGCGCACAAAGCTCCCACTCACAGAACTGGTTGTTAAACCGGTTGCAGCCCACCAACTGGAGGGCGGTGGCCGCTAACTTTCTGCAATCCCTATAACTCGAAAGTAAAATACATTTTTAAAAATTTATTTTAAACGTTTCCGGTCCCGATTGTGGCCGTACATAACCTGGACTGCCTGTATGCAACTCCTGATAACAGATCATCAGAGTTGGAAGGGACCTTAGAGGTCATCTAGTCCAACCCCTTCTATCCAAGCCTTGGATTTACCAGGGGCTCCGTCAAAAGAGAGTCCGGCCCTCTGAAGTGGCTGCAAGGAAGATGGGCTCCCCCAAACGCAGAAGTGGGGTGACTGAGTTGGGTTTGGGGTGCTTGCCTTTCCACCTCTTTGAGAGCCCCGCTCTTTGGCCTTCAGAGAAAAAGTGGGGTGCATTCGATCCATCAAGCCACACAACCCCAGTGCGTCCTGGCTGGCGCCCCAAGGGTGCCTCAGTGAGCAAGGCCGACAGAAGGCAGGAAAGAAGAAACAACAAACTGCCCTGGGCTAAAATGTTTTTTTTTTAAGGAAGAAAAAATGAAAAAAAAAAAAGAGAGAGAGAGAGAGAGAAAATGCTGACTTTTGTCACCTGGTGCCGACTAAATTTTCACTTGCTGCATGTCTGTTCTCTCTGCATGCTATGACATGTCACCATTCCCCAGCTCCGCAGGACAACATGTATTTGATTTTTCATTTCTTTTTCCTTTTTGATCACCCGATAATCTCCCCTCTCCTCCTTTCTTGTCAGGTGGAAATGAGTGTCCTGCCTCTTCGGCTCCCCATAATATTCAGCGATGGGAACATCGAAGGGTTAGGGTTTTTTTTTTCCCCCCCTTCGTGCCATTTCCACCGCAGGTTGCTTTGATTAGCAATTATTTTCCCCCGATATTAAAAGCCAAGTTGCAAAGAATTATTTATGTGTCCCTTATGTTTTATTTGCCTCTGCCCTCCCTCCCTCACCCCCCCCCCCCCGGCTTCCTGTCGGAAGCTTATTAAAAAGGAAGGCTGAAAAAAAATGTGACAAATTAGCAATTTATTTCTGTCACTTCGGTCGCTCGGAGTGGAGGCTGAAAAATGGGTTGCAGGCACAAGGCATTATGGCTTGCAGGTGGTCCTCGACTTACAACCACTTTCAGCCCCAGATTGCCATTGCTAAACAAGGTGGTTGTTAAGTGAGGTTTGCCCGATTTTATGACCCTTGCTCGCCAGAGTTGTTAAGTGAATTGGTTGCATTTTTTTTCTCTCTGCCTGGTTAGTAACGATGGTTGTTAAGCGAATCTGGCTTCCTTTGTGACTTTGCTTGTCAGAAGGTCACAAAAGGGGATCGCAGGATACTGCAACCGTCGTAAATATGAATTGGTTGCCAAGCCATCAGTATATGCTGGTGTCAGGGTTCCAAGTAATACACCCATAGCAAGCAGAACTCCGAGGCAAGTAGGTTGCTTAAATAACAACTTTATTAGATGTATCATGTTGGCACAAACTGGTGAAAACTGACTCTGAAGATTCCCGCGGTTTTCACCTAATTAAAAGTAAAAAGTTTTCCCTTCTTTCCCAGAGGTGGTATTCAACAGGGTTCTGACCAGTTCTGGAGAACCGGTAGCGGAAATTTTGAGTAGTTTGGAGAACCGGCCAATCCCACCTCTGACTGGCCCCGCCCCCATCTCTTCTCTGCCTCCCATCGAGTCCCAGCTGATTGGCTGGGTCTTCTTTGGTTGCCCTGCACAGGAAAACGGAGCTGGAAAGCAGGATAGTGGGGTGGGGAGGGAATGGGGATTTTGCAGTATCCTTCCCCTGCCACGCCCACCAAGCCACACCACGCCCACCAAGCCACACCCACAGAACCAGTAGTAAAAAAATTTGAATCCCACTGTTAGGGATATACACCCTAGCAGAACCTGCACGGCAGTCAGGCAGGCAGGCAAATATGTGAGATAAACGTTGTTGTAGTTTACACTCAGTAAAACAGATACAATGTGCTAGTTAAATAGTTTATTCCAGTAATAGATTTGTAGCATAGTCAAAACAGTCCATATATCATACACTAATTCAGTCAGTCCGGGGATTAATCAGTTGCAAAGTCCAGTGTCGAAAAAGAGGTCAGTAAACTTACAATATCAGTCCAGTAATATATCTCTTTGCAGTAGAGATATGAAGAAGTCAAACCTCTTTTCTTCCTTCAGCAACAGCAGAGAACACGCAGTTAACAATCCATCATCGTCAGCAAGCAATCCAGTAAGCCAACAAACAATCAAGTTCTCTTGCTCCCTCTTATGGCGATTTACAGCCGCACCCAAAATTACATGCTTTTCAGTTAAAGTGACACACACTTAAATTCACTATCATAGTTTATATATATTATTTTACCCAAACTACGTTAGGTAACCATGTTATTCCTAACACCCACCACTGATTCACCCCCATGATGTCAACTAAAAAAATACTTCTTTGGCCTATTTAGTTGCCACTGAACTGGTAGCGTACCACCACTGGTCCAATCTCTTAAAGATGAGGTTCAGAGGTTAAATGAATCTTTTTGCTTTCCATTTCTTTCTTCAGAAGCACTTTTATTCTCCTGTTGAATTCTGGAGCTTTCTTTCTCCCTTGTTTGGTTCACCTCTGCCCCTTGGAAAACTTAAAGAGTCCGTTGGCACTAACGATCCAGCCAAATCCACCTTGCAATTTCTGAGAATGTGTTTCCTCAAAAGAAGCGTTGGGTTTTTCTCCTTTATTTTCAGGGTGCGTGAGAATTGCTTTTCTCTCTCTTTTTAATGATGTTTTAAAGCTTTTATTCCTGAAGAGAAAAGATTGGGGTTGGTGTTATCTATTTTTCCCTACGCTTCTTTCGCAGGCAATTCTTTCTTCTTCCCAAGGCCTTTCCTTGCGGGGTTTAATCGAAGCATGAGAATCCAAGAAGACCACAGACCAGGAGTGAGATGATTGTGCAAGGGGGAAAAACAGGACCAAACTAAGCGTGAAAACACCTCCACTCTCCTCTCTATGCCTTTACCAAAATTCTCCTCTGCAAAAGAAATGTGAAAAATTCACTTTTATTGAGCTGAATGGAGGAAAGGAAAAAAATAAATTAACAGGGTCATTTCAATTTTGATAAATTGCAACCGCTTGAAGCTGGTGGTGGGTTAAGTCAAAATAGAGGATGTAATAAAAGCCATGGCTTCATGAACAATATTGGGTGATATTAAGTTGGTTATTCAGAGTTGCGGCTGAGTTTCCACAATCTTTACAAAAAGGCCAGAAGGGGGAAATTTCATAAAGTATTCTCTGTTGTGTATGTGTGAAATTCTCTACTCGATAGAGATGTCTGAAAAAAGCAGAGTTCTTCAGATAATTCCTCTGGACTTCCTTTTCTGGAGATTTGCATTGGCTTTAAAATATAGTAAGTGGAAGAATGAATGAATGAACGAACAAACGAATGAATGAATGAATGAATGAATGAATGAATGAAATAATGTTCCAGAGGTGCTTTTTCAAGAGTCAACTGGACTTTCTGTTTTTCTTTGAAGATGTTTCACTTCTCATCCAAGAAGCTTCTCCAGAGCTGAAGAAGCTTCTTAGATGAGAAGCAAAATGTCTTTAAAGAAAAAACAAGAAAGTCCAGTGAAACACTTAAGTGTTAAGTGAATCACTGCAGTGGTTAAGTTAGTAATAACTCTAGAGAACAACCAAATAAGCCCATCAGAAAGCAGGACAGCTGGTCGCGTAAATCCTTCCATTTCCCACCATCCAGTCAGAGCCGAAGAAGCTTCTTGGATGAGAAGTGAAATGTCTTTAAAGAAAAACCAAGGAAGTCCAGTTGTCTCTTGAAAAAGACCTTTGGGACAACCATGACCTGGAATGACTGAGAATCTCCATAGACAAATGAATGGAAGAAGGAAGGAAGGAAGGAAGGGAAGGAGGGAGGGAGGGAGAGAGGAAGGAATGATCCCTCTTACAACAATATCCTTTCTTTTCTGGAAAAGTTTTGCATTCACTCTAAAATCTAATAAGTGGGAGATGGAATGAATGAATGAATGAATGAATGAATGAATGAATAGCAATAGCAATAGCAATAGAATAGCACTTACTTATATACTGCTTTACAGCTTTCTCTAAGCGGTTTACAGTATCAGCATATTACCCCCAACAATCTGGGTCCTCATTTTACCGACCTCGTAAAGATGGAAAGCTGAATCAACTTTGAGCCGGAATTCTATTTCTAGAGTCTGGTTGTTTCAAACATGCCATATACCCTCATCTTATTTCTCATAATAGCACTAGCAATAACCCTTAGAATTATATACCGCTTCACGGTGCTCTTCAGCCCTCTCTAAGCGGTTTTACAGAGTCAGCCATCTTGCCCCCAACAATCTGGGTCCTCATTTTACCCACCTCAGAAGGATGGAAGGCGGAGTCAACCTTGAGTCAGTCAGGGTCGAACATCTGACTGTGGGCAGAGTTAGCCTGCCGCACTCCCACTTTGGCAAAATATGTGTTACCATTTAATGCAGTGGTAATCAACCTGGTCCCTACCGCCCACTAGTGGGCGTTCCAGCTTTCATGGTGGGCGGTAGGGGTTTTGTCCCCTACTTTATAAATCACCATTACTGTGGAATCGGTGGGCGGTTAGGGAAAATTTTTACGACTAACAGAGATACAAAAGTGGGCAGTAGGTATAAAAAGGTTGACTACCCCTGATTTAATGTATCTTAACGACCAGTTGCTATCAAGTGCTTTTTAATATGACCTTGAAATCTGCAACAGAACAGCTGAAGGTGCAAAGCAACTGTGCTTGGGGTTGTAGACATATAAATATACAGTCCATTGTTACCCCGTGCATTTTTTCAGGACCTATCGTTTAAAAAAAAGAACTTACAATCTATTAAAAACAAATGCACATCCATTTTCCTCTGTAATTTTCCCTTCCTTAACAAATCATTTTGGATATAACTTCTAATGCTATTCTTGGTTGGATAAATTTCCCCAGGGTAGTTTTTTTTTTTTTTTTTAAATGTAACTTCTCCAGTCTAAACTCTTCCTTTTTTTAAAGCAATTGACCCATCCATCAATCTAACCTGAACCAACCCACCAACCATCCATAATGACTGTTCTGTTTTCATGGAGAACTTTACAACACCCCCCCCTCCCTAGTCTTTGTCCAGAGGGGGGGAGGTAGTGGGTGGGCTTTGGCAGGTTTTTATTCAGAGAAAAACCAGATTCTTCTGTAACAGGAAAATCTATTGCAATTGTTGTGTGCTTTAGGGCAGGGGTGTCCAACCTTGGCAATTTTAAGACTTGTGGACTTCAACTCCCAGAGTTCCTCAGCCAGCTTAAAGTTGCCAAGGTTGGACACCCCTGCTTTAGGGCTTCCGATAGAATCTGGCAGTTCTTTTCAAAAACACATTGAATAGAATTCTTTATGGGCCAAGTGTGATCAGACGCACAAGGAATTTGTCTCTGGTACATAAGCTCTCAGTGTACATACAATCTGTAAGTGATAAATCACGATCATCATCATCGTAAAAGTACATTCATCATGAATCGTAAGATACAACACTTAGTGATAGTCATAGGATACTAAATAAGCAATCAACATAAGTCATACTAGGAAACTAAAATAAATAAATTGTAAAGATACAAGCAGCAAAGTTACAGTCCTAAGTAGAAAAGGAGATAGGTAATAGGAAGGATGAGAAGAATAATAGTAATACAGTCTTCGTAAATAATTTGACAGTGTTGTGGGAATTAGTTGTTTAGCCGAGTGATGGCATGGAAGGCAAAACATGTCCTTGTGTATAGTTCTTCTGGTATGCAGTGCCCTATAGCGTCATGCAGGAAGTCCTCGACTTACAACCATTTAGTGACCGTTCGGAGTTACGACGGCACTGAAAAATAAAGAACAGATAATCAGACCTTGTAGGTCATCTAGTCCAACCCCCAGCCCAAGCAGGAGATCCTACACCATTTCTGACAGATGGCAGTCCAGTCTCTTCTTGAAAGTCTCAAGTGATGATGCTTCCACGACTTCTGAAGGCAACTTCTGTTCCATTGGTTGATTGTCCTCACTGTCAGAAAATTTCTCCTTATTTTCAGGTTGAATCTCTCCTTGTTCAGTTTCCATCCATTGTTCCTTGTCTGGCCTTCGGGTGCTTTAGAAAATAGCTTGACCCCTTTCTCTCTGTGGCAGCCCCTCAAACATTGGAACATTGCTATCCTGTCTACCCTGGTCCTTCTGTCATGCCCCTGGTGGAGACTGACTCTGAGGAAGAGGAGGAACAGCCGACAGGGAGTGGAAGTGTGGCTCTGGAGGTTGTGGAGGAGGCTGGGGAAGGGCAGAGGCCGGCTGAGCAGTCAGAGGAGGACCCAGGCCCATCCCCTATCCATCTTAGGGTAGGGAGGAGAGGATAAGGGAGAGACATGGTCTACTCGGGAGGAGAGGGCCTTGACTGTCTTCATGGGCTGCAGGTGTGACAACTAAATAAGAGTACGGACCTACGTACTGGCGAACACTGGAAACAAAGCCTGTAAATATCTCTAGTTTATAGATCCTCTCAGAGTTTGGCTTCCTTCCCAGTGTGTGTTATCTGTGGACATCCTCCAGCCCTTATCTTGCCTGGTTTGTGTTGCTTTTTCCCTTCTTGTTGTAACTGTTTGTGTGGGAGTTTTTTTGTCTTCAATCAAGAACATTCAGAGCTTGGAAGCAAAATGGAGGAATAAAAGGGGCTTCACCTGTTTTCTGTGACTATGTTTGTTTTGTATCCCACCCTGGGTCATCACACCTTCTCTTCCCTAGACTAGCCATGCCCAGTTCCTGCAACCGTTCTTCATATGTTTTAGTCTCCAGTCCTCTAATCATCCTGGTTGCTCTTCTCTGTACTTTTTCTAGAGTCTCAATATCTTTTTTACAGTGTGGTGACCAAAACTGGATGGAGTACTCTAGGTGTGGTCTTACTAAGGCTTTATAGAGGGGTAATAGTACCTCACTTGCCACCGATCCTCATGACTATGGAAGCATCCCTGTGGTTACAGGATCAAAATTTGGGTGTTTGGTAACTGGCATGTATTTATGATAGTTGCAGTATCCCGATACCCTGTGATTGCCATTTGCAATCTTCGGACATGCAATATCAGTTGGGTGGGGGGAGTCAGATTTGTTGAACAGCCTTGCAATCACGTGAACAAAATTCAGATGCTTGGCAACTGGCATGTACTTATGACGGTTGCAGTGTCCCGGGTCACGTGACCACCTGTGATGACAAGGCACGAAGGCCACACAGCCAGCTGAGACTTCAAACTCCCCTTTTCATGCTCCAAAATTCCCCAAACGCTCCCACGTTTTGGGCAAGTCCCAGAGCAAAGCGAAGAAGAAGGGAGGGAGAAGGAGAGAGGTAAGAAAGAGAGAGAGGGGGGAGGAATGGAGAGAAGGTGTGAGAAAGAGAGGTAAAGAAAGAGAAAAAGAAAGAGAGACAGAGAAGGAGAGAGATAAAGAGAGAGGAAGGGAGGGAGGGAGGGAAGGAGAGAAGGTGAGAGAGAGAGGTAAAGAAAGAGAAAAAAGAAGGAGAGAAAGAAAGAGAGAGACAGAGAGAGAAGGAGAGAGGTAAAGAAAGAGAGAGAGGAAGGGAGGGAAGGAGAGAAGGTGTGTGTGAGAGAGGTAAAGAAAGAAAAGAGAGAGAAAGAGAGAAAGAAAAGGAGACAAAGAGAGAGACAGAGAGAATGAAGGCGAGATGTAAAGAGAGAAAGAGAGGGAGAAAGAGAGAGAAAAGGAGAGAGAGCGAGAGAGCATTTTGCAGGCGTTTTGTCGAAGGCTTCCTGAATGTCTTCAGCATATTTCTCCATATCTTTGCGGAGTCGGAAGCCGACGGTGTTTACTAGGACGGATGGGCCCGTCATTTCTATTGTGAGTCCGTGTGACATTCATTAAGTGCAACTCCAGAAGGAGAGGGTTAAGCAGCGTGGCCTTTTTCTTCTGATTTGATCATACATCAACAGGCGCTCCAGGTTAAATGCCCAGGATACGGCTTCAGATGAATAGTCAGTAAGCGGGTAGGAGATACTTCACCCTGTGCTACTTAACTCAAGGAAATGAGTCTCAAAGGTGGTGTCACTGTAAAATATGGACGCTCCACTTAGATAATCTGGGGCTTGGAAATCTCACGCGCTTCCTTTTCTTTCAGCTTTTACAACTGGCTGCACTTTCAGATGCAAAGACCGCTCCTCCCTCCCTCCCTCCCTCCCTCCCTCCCTCTCTCTCTCTCTCTCTCTCACACACACACACATTTCCCCTCTCTGTCCCTCCCTCTCTCTCTCTCTCCCCGTCTCTCTTTCTCTATCCCACCCTCTCTCTCTTCCTCTCTCTTCTTTCACCCCCTCTCTGTCATACTCCCTTTCTCCATCCCCCTTTATCTCTCTCCCCCTCTTTCTCTCTCTCTTCCTTTCTCCTCCCTCTCTTTGTCTCTATCTTCCCCTTCTCTTCCTCTCTCACTCACTCGCTCACTTTCTTTCTCTTCCTCCCTGCCTCTCTCTTTCACTCCTCTCTCTCTTTCACTCCCATTCTCCATCCCCCTTTTTCTTTCTTTCTCTCTTCCCCTCTCCCTTCCTCTCTATTTCTGTCCCTCTCTCTTCCGTCTCACTCAGCCTCTCTCTTTCTCCATCCCTTTTTCTTTTTGTCACTCTCTTCCCCTTCTAGTTCTCCCCCTCTTCCTCTCTCTTCCTCTCTATATGTCCCCTCTCTCTCTCCTCCCCTCTCTTTCTCCATCCCTTTCTTTTTGTATCTCTCTTTTCCTCCTTTCTCTCTCTCCCTCTCCCTTCCTCCCTTCCTCTCGTTCACTCCCATTCTCCATCCCCCCTCTTTCTTTTTCTCTTCCACTCTCTCTTCCTCTCTGTCAGCTGGTGCTCCATTCAAAACCCAAGAAAGAAATACTTAGACTCCTTTAATCAGAGAAAAGATATCTTTTACTGGAAATCAAGTGGTAGCAACAAAAGAATTCTGAATCTGAGAAAATGGGCGCGTAAGTCACATATACAAAGTAATGGCAACGTTCCCACCCCCAATAGTTCAACTGGCTCATCCAATTAAAAGTTGTGTATATCATCATGTGGGCATCTCCAGGTGGTGATGAGGCTTCTGTCCGTTGACCTTGACATAGTTTGATAAAGGGTTGCAGCTGCGCGTAGCATAGGATAGAAACCTAAGCAAGAATGTACCCCCCCTCCAGCTTATACAGTTCTGGTTTGTAACACCTCCAGCTCACTTCCCATAACCATTCCCCCGTCCTCCCCGTTACTTATGACAGCCGAAAGATGCAAAGCAAAGGGAGAAAATCTTGAAGGCTGACACACTCTCTCTCTTTCCTCTCTCCCTCTCTAATTCCCCCTCTCTTTTTCTCCACCCTTCTACCTTTTGGTTTCTCTCTTCCCTTCCTCTCTATTTCTCCCCTCCCTCCTTCCCTCCCACCTCTGGTTTTGCTACCGCCAAGAGCCAGTTCACATTCTGCCAATGGTTGCTATTTTTATGTGTAATTTATCTTTATTGCAACATCAGGGAAGAGGTTTAACCCTTGGCACAGTTGAAGGAACTCTTGGTGGCCAATTGATAAGGATTTCCATAGGTGGGGTGTGTTGTACCTGTGGGTGTGTGGGTGCGCATGAGAATGGGGGAGGGGGAAGGTGTTGGAAGATGCCCTTGAAAATTGGCGGCATCAGCCGGTTAGTTTCAAATAACAGGCAGACCATGATGTGCAGGAAAGTCACAAGTAACTTGCCGTCTGCGAAGCTAGGAAGAACAGTTCACTCTCTGCTGGCTGGGGGATTCTGGGAGCTGAAATCTACGCATCTTCAGGTTGCCAAGATTGAGAAACGCGGCTTTAGGTGAAAGAGAGAAGAAGAGGCAGAAGGATCTAGGCTGGCTGAAAGAAACAGAGAGAAATACACCACTCAGATTTGGGCAGGAAAAAAATATATATGTAAGGCTCAAGGATAGGATGAGGGGGAGTTATTTTATTTATTTATTTTTGTATCCCCCCCCCATTCTTATTTTTACAAATAACTCAAGGCGGTGAACATATCCAACATGTCTTCCTCCTCTTATTTCCCCCCCCCCCCCAATAACAGCCCCTGTGAGGTGGGCTGGGCTGAGAGAAAGTGATTGGCCCAAAGTCACCCAGCTGGTTTTCATCACTAAGGCAGGATTAGAACTCACAGTCTCCTGCTGGTTGGTTCAAGGTCACCAGCCAGCTTTCATAGCCTAGAACTCAAAGTCTCCTGCAGTGATTCTCTTAAGAATCCTTACTACATTCCATGACATAACCGCAAATTTACTTTATAACGGGTAAAATTGTCTAAATATAGGATAGGATAGGATAGGATAGGATAGGATAACAAAGTTGGAAGGGACTTTGAAGGTCTTCTAATCCAACCCCTTTCTCAGGCAGCAAACCCTATACCCTTTCAGAAAAATGGTTGTCCAATCTCTTCTTAAAAAACTTCCAGCATTCACACCTTCTGGAGGCAAGCTATTCCATTGATCTCACTTTCAGGAAATTTCTCCTTAGTTCTAAGTTGCTTCTCTCCTTGATTAGTTTCCATCTGTTGCTTCTTTTCCTGCCTTCTGTTGCTTTGGAGAATAGCTTGACTCCCTCTTCTTTGGGGCAGCCCCTGAGATATTGGAACACTGCTATCATGTCTCCCCTAGTCCTTCTTTTCATCAAACTATTTATTTATTTTTATTTATTTATTTGATTTGTCAATTGCTTACAAGATAATAGGTATAAGTATATACATAGTTATGAATACAATAAAAAATAAAAGAAACAATAGGACAGGGACGGTAGGCACGTTGGTGCGCTTATGCACGCCCCCTACAGACCTCTTAGGAAAGGGGTGAGGTCAATAGTAGACAGTCTAAGGTTAAAGTTTTGGGGGTTTGGGGAAGAAACTACAAAATCAGGTAGAGTCTTCCAGACATTGGCCACTCTGTTGCTGAAGTCGTATTTCCTGCAATCAAGTTTGGTGCGGTTAACCTTGAGTTTGTATCTATTGTTTGCTCTTGTGTTGTTATGGTTGAAGCTGAAGTATTCATTGACAGGTAGGACATTGTAATGTATGATTTTATATACCATACTTAGATCAGACCGGAGACGGCGTAATTCAAGGTTTTCTCGACATACCCAGTTCCAGCAACCGTTCTTTATATGTTTTAGCCTCCAGTTCCTGAATCCTCTTTGTTGCTCTTCTCTGCCCGCTTTCTAGAGTCTCAACATCTTTTTCACATCGTGGCGACCAAAAATGGATGCAATATTCCAAGTGTGGCCTTACCAAGGCCTTATAAAGTGGCATTAACACTTCCCGTGATCCTAATTCTATCCCTCTGTTTATGCAGCCTAGAACTGTGTTGGGTTTTTTTGGCAGCTGCAGTACACGGCTGACTCATATTTAAATGGTTGTCCACTAGGACTCCAAGATCCCTCTCACAGTTACCACTATTGAGCCAGGTACCATATAGCTGTTGTTATTGTTCAGTTGCTAAGTTGTGTCCAAGTCTTTGCAACCCCATGGACCACAACATGCCGGGCCCTACTGTCGTTCACTGTCTCCTGGAATTTCCGCAAATTCATGTTCATTGCATCAATGACGCTATCTAATCATCTCACCCTCTGCTGTCCACTTCTCCTTTTGCTTTCCATAGCACTAGCAATAGCACTTAGACTATATACTGCTTCATATGCTTTACAGCCCTCTCTAAGCAGTTTTACGGAGTCAGCCTATTGCCCCCAACAATCTGGCTCCTCATTTTACCCACCTCGGAAAGGTGGAAGGTTGAGTCAACCTGGAGCCTGGTGAGATTCGAACGGCCAAATTGCAGGCAGCCGGCAGTCAGCAGAAGTAGCCTGCGGTACCGCACTCTAACCACTGCGCCATCGCAGCTCAGGGTCCCATTAGGGTCTCTTCCAATCAGTCCTCTCTTTAGGTGGCCAAAGTATTTGAGTTTCAGTGTTTAAAGGGTGAATCGTGGCAATTGGAGCAAACTTTGTTAATCTGAGACCTTTCATTGCTCATCCAAGCTACTTCATCAGTCAGAGCAAAATTGGTTAGGCAGAGAGTCAAAGAGTCGTGGTAATGTACCAACTCTTGCCAAACCAACTTCGGGGATTTCTCCCCCAAATGGCTTGCAATATGACTGATGGAGTTGCTTGGATGAGCAATGAAACATTTCAGATTAACCAAGTTTGTCCTGGTTCAAACTTGAGATACTTTTGGCCTGGAGGGTTGATATTTGGGCTTTAGCTGCAGGATCAGTCAGGGTGGATTTCCTTGAGGACCGACTGATTGCATCTCCTCACAGTCCAAGGAACTTTCAAGAGTCTTCTCCAACACCCCAATTTGAAAGCCTCAAAATATGACCTCTCTGGCCACAGTCGTTAAGTGAATCACGGCAGTTGTGAAGTCAGTTGCACGGTTGTTAGGTGAGTCTGGCTTCCCCATTGACCTGCTTGTCTTCTCCAGCACCAACAGATATAGTGAGAAACAAACAGGTTTTGGGTTTGGCTAGTCTAGAGAAGAGGATGTGGTGGCTCAGTGGCCTAAGACGCTGAGCTTGTCCATCAGAAAGGTCGGCTGTTCGGTGGTTCGAATCCCTAGCGCCATGTAATGGAGTGAGCTCCTGTTACTTGTCCCAGCTTCTACCAACCTACCAGTTCGAAAGCATATAAAAAAATGCAAGTAGAAAAATAGGGACCACTTTGGTGGGAAGGGAACAGCATTCCATGTGCCTTTGGCATTTAGTCATGCTGGCCACATGACCACGGAGACATTTTCAGACAGCGCTGGCTCTTCGGCTTTGTAATGGAGATGAGCACACCGCCCCCTAAAGTTGGAATTGACAAGCACGTATGTGCAAGGGGCACCTTTACCTTTACCTAGTCTAGAGAAAAGGAAGGCTAGGGGAGACATGATAGCAGTACAGTGGAACCTCTGGTCACAAACCCTAGTGACCACAACCAAATTGGGTTCCGACCAAAACATCCGCAACATTTTTGAATCAGGTCACGATTCAAAACTCGGGTGGTGATCAAACATGGTCTCGCCTGATTCCCCCTTCCACACACCCCGCCCCCCTTTTTTGGTAGGCTCATGCACAGTCAGTCTCACTTCCGGTCACAATCAATTCGGGTTACAACCGAAGTTACGGAACGAATTATGGTTGTGACCAGGTGTTCCACTCTAGTCCGGTATTTGAGAAGATGCCACAAAAAGGAAAGAGTCAATTTATTCTCCAAAGCACCTGAAGGCAGGACAGGAAGCCCTGGATGGAAACTAATCAAAGAGAGAAGCAACCTAGAACTAAGGAGAAATTCCCTAACAGCGAGGACAATTAACCAGTGGAACAGCTTGCCACCAGAAGTTGTGGGTGCTCCAACACTGGAGGTTTTTAAGAAAAGACTGGACAGCCACTTGTCTGAAATGGTATAGCGTGTCCTGCTTGAGCAGGGGGCTGGACTAGAAGGCCTCCAAGATCCCACCCAGCTTCTGTTTATTCTATTCTACTCTGTTCTGTTCTTGTCCTTGTTTCTGTTCTGTTCTGTTGTTCTGTTTCTATTCTATTCTATTCTATTCTATTCTATTCTATTCTATTCTATTCTATTCTATTCTATTCTATTCTATTCTTATTCTTGTTCTGTTCCTCTTCTCTTCTCTTCTCTTCTCTTCTCTTCACAGGTAAGAATCACTGCTAAATAACAAGTAAAGTAGATTTCAGGATCTGGTCTGTGGCATCCTTGGTGCTCTCTGAGCTTGGTGATTTGCTTGCAGACGTTTCATTACCAGGGGTGGGATTCAAACTTTTTAACAACCGGTTTTGTGGGCATGGCTTAGTTGGTGGGCGTGGCTTGGTGGTCATGTGACTGGCTGGGTGTGGCCAACTCAACATCACTCACATCGAGGCACGCATCTCCTCACCTGGCCTCTCATGACTGTGGCGATGCTGCAACAGTTGTAAGTGTGAAAAAGGGTCATAAGTCATTTTTTTCAGTGGCATTGTAACTTTGAATGGTCACTCCACACAAGCAAAGTACCAACAAAGGAGGGGAAAAAAACTCTAGAGACGTTCCATAGACAGGAAGTCTAGTCCTGCCAAGAATGTAATAAGGGTCAACGGAGAGGCAGTTTCTGTAAGCAACACCAGAATGTTTCCTTCCTGCCTTCCTTACAGGATTAGGCCAGTAATTTCTTCTAACAGCCAGTTCTCCGAACTGCTTAGAATGCTAACAACCGGTTCTAGCAAATAGGTGCAAACCGGTAGAATCCCACCCCCGTTCATTACCCAACTAGGCAACATCATCAGTGCTCTCGTGGCTATAATTGTATCAGTGGCTATAATTGTATCATGGCGAGGCCCGTGGTGAGGATCGATGGCTATAATTGAATCACGTCGAGGACCAAAAATTACGTTGAGTCGCTCTTTATGAGGCACCTCTTGTAAATATCACCACGCAGATGTTATTTATTCATATATTGCTGTTTTGGTTGCAAGCCATGCTCAAAATGGATCAGGGACATTTTGAGCATGGCTTTGCAAAGCGAAGCCTGTCGCATAAAACAGAGCAATTGAAGATGTTTACAAGGCAATGCAATTATAAGCAATCTTGCAAACATTAATGCAAATACAGGTAAAATTAAAACATCCAGTAATACTTCACCTATGGGCTGGAGCAAGAAAAATATGCAAAACAACATCCAAAGAGCAACGATAAAACCCTTTTGTCCACGGTGAAATAAATGCCGCAATTCACAATCATCCCGAGATAATCATCAGGCCTCAGCGACCATGGGCTATATTGATATATGATTCAATCCCATCCCATCTCATTTCAAAGCAGGCATTTTGGGTGTTTTTTTTTAAATGCAAAACCTCTCACTAGAGTCATGCAGATTTTATTTTTTTTAAATTTATATATTAAGTTTCATGCTACTCCAGACATAATCTGTTCAACAAAGAAGAAAATATGCCAGAAAAATCACACAAAGAATATATGTTGACTTATAGGAAAGTAGTCCTTGATTGGAATCCTTCGTTTATTGACCGTTCAAAGCTACAATGGCATAGGGAAAAAAGGTTGACTTACGACCATTTTTCACACTTACGACTGCTGCAGCATTCCCATAGTCAGAGATCAAAACTTGGAAGCTTGGCAACTGGCTCATATTTATTATGATTGTCCCAAAGGTGCTGTGAAAATATTTACAGACCCTCACATCCCGTACATAAACTGTTTCAACTCCTACCCTCAAAACGACGCTAGAGAGCACTGCACACCAGAACAACTAGACACAAGGACAGTTTTTCCCCAAACGCCATCACTCTGCTAAACAAATTCCCTCAACATTGTCCAACTACTACAAAGTCTGCACTACTATTACTATTAATCTTCTCATCACTCCTTATCGCCCATTCCCCTCCCACTTGTGACTGTATGACTGTAACTTTGTCACTCATATCCTTACTATTTATATTGACTGTTTCCTAGTATGACTTGATTGCTTATTGTACCCTATGACTATTATTAAGTGTTGTACCTGATGATTCTTGACTCTTGACGAATGTATCTTTTCCTTTATGTACACTGAGCGCATCCGCACCAAGACAAATTCCTTGTGTGTCCAATCACACTTGGCCAATAAAGAATTCTATTCTATTCTATTCTATTCTATTCTATTCTATTCTATTCTATTCTATTCTATTCTATTCTATTCTATTCTCAAGATGCAATTTGACTTTCTGGTTTTTCTTTTGAAGATGTTTCGCTTCTCATCCAAGAAGCTTCTACAGCTCTGACCGGATGGTGGGGAATGGAAGGATTTATATTCCTTGCAGACAGCTAGTCATTCGCATCCATTCAGAGGGTCATTGAGGCAACTTGGAGGTTTGGCTGTGTCCTCAGGGTCACCTGAGTAGTGAAAATGGGTGTGGAGCCTTCTTGGGAGTGCTGAAAAGACTGTGTTGTGGAGCTTTGCTTTCTGCAGGATATTTGCTGCCCTATGTCCCTTCACTGTTGGGTGTGCAGGCTGTTGGGGATGAGTCTGTGTTGTCTGCATCTCAAACTGAAGCACAAATGGTTCCTATAGTCTGTGAACTCATCCCCAGCTGCGTGCGCCAGTATTCAACAGTGAAGGGACACAGGGCAGAGGAAAAACATCCTTCAGAAAGCACAGGGCAGGGCTTACACTTCATGTTCACGGCTGCCATTGTTGTGGCCTGCCAGCGGCCAGCGGAGCTGGTGACAGACTTGGACAGTGAGGAGTGGGGAGGAACATGGGCCAGTCCTGGAGTCTGGGGAAGACTCAGACGAATGCTCTGCGTCAGAGGCAGAGGTGGGGCCAGGGCCGTCTGACAGTTATCAGTTGCCTTCGGAGTTGGAAATCAGTGGGGCAGAAGAACAGCTGGAGCCTGTTCCCAATGTGCGCATGTGCAGAGTTGCCAGACGAAGGGAAACAAGGGTTGACTCGGGATTAAGGGCACATGTGGATTATTTATTCCCATAGGGAATAAAGAGGAGCAAAAGGGAAGTGGGCCTTTGCAGGAGACAATTAGTTCAACTCCTTAGAGTGAAGATCTATTCTTGCATTCTTGCCAAGTGTTGCCTGCTACAGCATGGCGTTTAGAAGATATAGGTCTGGCAACTCTCCAAGCCTGATAAAAGGTCTGTAGTTGTGAAATCTCTTGACAGACTGTTTGCCAGGACTTTGCTGGAGCGGAATTCCCCTTAACCCCAATAAAAGGGGTTTTATCGGGACGAGGAGTCTGCTTCATGATTTTGGGAAGCCTAGGTCAGAACAGCCATTTTGAAGTTTTTGACCCTTCTCCCTTAAAGAAGAGCTGCTGAACCCCGTCAAATCCTTATCCCAAAGAATATACACACCCTCTGTTTTGCTGCAAAGACCAACCTGGAGGTCCATGCACGGGGAACAATGGCATACAAAATGTGTGTGTGTGGGTTTGTGTGCACACGGGGTTGTGCAAACAGGACCAGGGAAGTCCTGCTGCATATAAATCATTATTGGCGAACATCTCAGCTTTTGGGAGCACGTTGTTTCACGGCTGCCTTGCAGGAGCCCGGGACATAAATCATAATTCTCCCACAATAGATCCTTTTGCAGCCTCCATCAGGAAAAACGATGTTGGTTTTATTGATTTTTTTGACACCCGAGCCCTGGTGGACGGGCCGCGCTGAATCATTATGAAATGAAACTGATTAGGAATTCATAGAATACTAAATAAACTTTACGAGGCCGTTGCAAGGTTGTTTTTTTTCCTTTTGATGCATAGGGAGCGGAAAATGAGAACTAATGATATAAAAATTACACAGCGTGCTGGCTATTATTAGACCGCTATTGATTGGCTTCAAACTGTACATCAGAATCGAAGGATGTGGAGTTGTATGGGGGCTGGCATGGTTTATTTTTTGGTGCGTGTTTGTCTCTCTGTGTGTTTGTGGGTGTGTGTTTAAGGCTGGAAAGACAGAATGCTGAAAGAGGGCCGCTATTTTTAAAAGCTAACGAGGAGTATAAATTTAGCCCTGAGGTTCTCTTACGGAGAATGGGACTTTTAGCCAGTTTGAAATAGGTGGTGGGTTAGTCAAAGAGGGGGAAAATTATTTATTCCCCTCCAAAAAATGCATCTGCCTAATTTCTCCAGCTCTAAAAAAACAACAACCTATTTTTGATTTTTAAAATCGGATTGCAGTGGGAAAAATGATTTATTTCACCCCCAAAATGCATCTGCCTAATTTCACCAGCTCTGCGAAACCAATTTTTTTTTATTTTTTAAAAATCGGATTGCAACGTTGAGTTTGGTTGCAAGCCGGTTGCTTCCATCTGTTAACATTTTTAAAACTATTATTAATAAAACTTTATTAATAAATATTATTAATAAAACTATGTTTATACTTATACCTATTATCTTGTAAGCGATTGACAAATCAAATAAATAAATAAATAAATAAATTTGCTTCCCAATTCTTGCAGGTCTTTGGTTTGGATTCACGCCAACACATTAAAAGTCATCCGTACGGGTAGTCCTCGACCACCGCAGTTGAGACTGAAATTCCTGTCGCTAAGTGAGACATGTCTTAGGTGAGAGTTTGGCACCCCTTTGGGACTTTTCTTGCCAGAGATTTTAAGTGAGTCACTGCAGTTGTGAAGTCACATGGCTGTTAAAGGAATCTGGCTTCCCTCGTTGATTTTGGTTGCAAATGGGATCAGGTGACCCCGGGACACGTCAATCGATAAATAGGAATCAGTTGGCAAGCGTCTGGATTTTAATCACGTGACCATGGGGATGCTATAGGCAAAAGTATGAAAAACAGTCAGCCTCTCTGTGTATTTATCAAGTTTTAATCTTTTATTAAATTATAAGATGTTGGTGCTTAACCTTTTTGGCACCGAGTGCTGAAATGCGCGCATGCTGAAACCGGAAGAGCAGCTCCCAGCGTGACGCGAATATGTGCACCGGCCACCTGGTCTTCTGGCTTCTAATGCGCATGTATGCACAAAGACCCTCTGGCCGTCCTGTTTCTAATGCGCATGCGCTCGCTGGCCAGCTAGTCTTTGTGCGCGCATGCACATTAGAAAAAGGAAGACCAATTGACTGGCATGCATGTGCATGCTAGGAGCTATTCTTCCGGTTTCCGGTGCTCCTGTGTGCATGAAGGCCAGCTGGCTGGTGCGCATATGCATGCCGGAACCCAAAAGAACAATGGGTGACTGCTGATGTGCCTGGAGAGATGGCTCTGCATGCCACTTCTGGCACATGTGGCATAGGTTTGCCATCACCAGGGGTGTCAAACTCAATTTCATTGAGGGCCGCATCAGGGTTATGTTTGACCTTGGGGGGGCCGGGGTGGGTGTGGCCAGAGTGGGCATGCCAGCTAGACGTCACTCGTGTTGGGGGGCGCCTATGGCAGCCCGAGTGCTCTGCCAGTGAAAGTGGGCTCCTGAGCTCCATTTTCAGCTGTGACTGCCTCCTGCAATCCTCTGCCAGCAAAAACAGAGGCTGTGATGACCCAGGGTGGGATACAAAACAAACACAGCCACAGAAAACAGGTGAAGCCCCTTTTATTCCTTCACTTTGCTTCCAAGCTCCGAATATCCTTGACGGAAGACAAAAAACTCCCACACAAACAGTTACAAGAAGGAGGAAAAAAGCAACACAAACCAGGCAAGATAAGGACTGGAGGATGTCCACAGATAACTGAACACACACTGGGAAGGATGCCAAACTCAGAGAGGAACAATAAACTAGAGATATTTCCACGTTTTGTTTCCAGCGTTCGCCCTTACGCATGTCCGTCCTCTTATTCAGTTATCACAGCTGCAGCCCAAGAAGAGGATCAAGGCCCTCTCCCTTATCCTCTCCTCCCTGCGTGCCCTAGGATGGAGATGGGATGGGCCTGGGTCCTCCCTCCTCTGACTGCTCAGCCAGCCTCTGCCCTTCCCCAGCCTCCTCCACAACCTCCGGAGCCACACTTCCACTCCCTGTCGGCTGTTCCTCTTCTCCCTCAGAGTCAGTCTCCACCATGGGCATGACAGGGACTCTCCTGAGCTCAATTTTCGCTGCAGAGGCACTTTTGCTGTTTCCAGAGCAGCCCTGCAGGCCAGATCTAAGCACCACACAGGCTGGATCTGGTCCCCGGGCCTTGAATTTGACACCCTTGGCCATCGCGGTTATAAGATAAGCCATTTC
>NC_142009.1:9455656-9553156 GCF_049901735.1 Notechis scutatus
AGTCTTGCTTCTGTTCACAACCAAATCGGGTTGCGACTGAAGTCCTGGAACGGATTACGGTCGTGATCCGAGGTTCCACTGTTAGTCTGTAGACTCGTCCCCAACAGCCTGCACTTGTCTTCAACAAGGAAAGGGACACAGGGCAGAAAACATCCTACAGAAAGCACAGCCCCACAACACACGGTCCTTTCAGCAGTTCCAAAAAGGCTCCGCACCCATTTGCACCACTCGGGTGACCCCTGAGGACACAGACAGACCTCCAAGTGGCCTCAACGGCTCTCTAAAAGGATGCAAATAACCAGCTGTCTGCAAGGAATATAAAATCCTTCCATCCAGTCAGAGTAGAAGAAGCTTCTTGGACAAGACGTGAAACATCTTCAAAGAAAAACCAGAAAGTCCAGTTGAAAACCCCCCCAAAATGGAGGCTGGATATTCAGCTGAGTGACTCTGAAGACACAGACAGACCTCCAAGTGGCCTCAACGACTGTCTAAAAGGATGCAAATAACCAGCTGTCTGCAAGGATTATACTGTAAAATCCTTCCGTCCAGTCAGAGTAGAAGAAGCTTCTTGGACGAGACGTGAAACATCTTCAAAGAAAAACCAGAAAGTCCAGTTGAACCCCCCCAAAAAATGGAGGCTGGATATTCAGCTGAGTGACTCTGAAGACACAGACAGACCTCCAAGTGGCCTCAACGACTGTCTAAAAGAATGCAAATAACCAGCTGTCTGCAAGGAATATACTGTAAAATCCTTCCGTCCAGTCAGAGTAGAAGAAGCTTCTTGGATGAGACGTGAAACATCTTCAAGGAAAAACCAGAAAGTCCAGTTGAAAACCCCCCAAAATGGAGGGTGGATATTCAGCTGAGTGACCCTGAAGACACAGATAAACCTCCAAGTGGCCTCAACGACTGTCTAAAAGGATGCAAATGACCATCTGTCTGCCAGGAATATAAAATCCTTCCATTCCCCACCATCCGGTTAGAGCTGAAGAAACTTCTTGGACGAGAAGAAAAACCAGAAAGTCCAGTTGCGTCTTGAAAAAAAAGCACCTTTGGGTCAACCCTGACCTGGATAAGACTGAGCATCTCCATAGACATCCCCCTCCTCTTCTTTCTTTCTTTTACTCTCTCTCTGTCTGGAAACAAGGCATATTTTTTAAGAGATCGCCTTTTGTAGACTCATTAGCCTTCAGTCTCAATCCTTGCCTTGTATTCCTTCAGGCTGACTGCACTTAATAAATCCGTTGGCTACTTTAAAGAAAATTGCCTGTGTCCCAGCTTGCTGGTTGGGTATGCGAGTCCAAAGAGAGTTTGAAGTCCTGCCGGTTTGATTTAAAATCAAGGCACTGAAAAACCACCATAGAGCAACAAGAAAAGAAAAGAAAAGAAAATCAGGGGCTGATTTAAATAATTGATTTCCACCCCCACCATTTTGGCTTCTGAGATCAAAGTGGCTGAAGAAGCTGGGATGTTCATTTGTGGCTGAAGAAGCTGGGATGTTCATTTTCTTGCTATCGGAGTTCTTTTCAAGATTATGAAGAATAGATTTATAGGTAGCCCTTGAACTTACAAGCACAACGGAGCCCAACGTTTTAATTGCTAAGCAAGACAATCACTAAGTAAGTTGTTAAGTAAGAACCTCTCTGGTTCACCTTGTTAGGGATAACATTGTTTTACCCTAACTGTTTTGGGTAAAGATAATAAAATGATGAATCATGGTTTGTCAGATAAAGTGTATGTGACTTTAAGCTAAAGGAATGTAATTAAGGGTGCAGCTGTAAAAGTACTATATAAGCAGCAAGGCACTCTCTGGCTCTTACTGGCTGGCTTATTGAAGACTGCGTTCTTGCTGGATCGGGGAGGAGAAGAAGTGTTGGATTACTTTGAAGATATTTCTCAACGGAGAGAAGATAAGTTTTGGACAGATTTATTATATGTGTACTGACACTGGCTATTCCACACGGACTTTGCAATTAGAGCATCCTCGACAAGACTTGACTGAATTTGGTATATGACTAATGGACTGTTTATAATGACAATGTTATAATTCTTAAATGGAATAAATTATACTTTTGATAGCACAAGCGTATCTGTATTTTTACTGCGTGTTAACTAGAAAACTTATCTCACACATTTACCTGTCTTCCTATCTGACTTTGCTGCACATTCTGTTTAGTTTGTTTTCCTTAACACCCGTTGGGGAATCCAGGCTTAACACACCTGGATGAAGCCGGGACTCTCAGATTCGGGTTGTCCCAGATGTGTCAATATGACAACTCTAATAAAATGGAACTTTGAGGAAATGTTTTGGTGGAAGTTATAACCCACCCCTCTCCTAGGAAAATAAAATGTTTTGGGATATACTAAAAAGGCAAAACATTTCCCCTAAAAAGAAAAGTAGAAACTCAGAGAGGCAGAAACTCACCCCTCCACCACCACCTTTGCTAATGGACTCTGGCCTAGGCCAGTCTATTTTACATAACAAAGATCTACTCCAGGTAGAGCTATAATAGGAATTGCCCAAAGCCCTTTCATTCAATCGTCATCCAGCAAGGCTCAACCAAGCCTGGGACTCAGGACAGCCTACAGAGTTGCCCCTGCATGGCCCCATGGGAGTCTGACAACCAATCAGAATACCAGCTCGAATTCAAATCCCAACAGAGAGTATAAAACAATTGCACTCTCAGCATATCAGCCCTTCTTTCTTCACCCAAGGCATGTGATCCTGTCATTAAACCATTAAACTATATTTCCAAACAGCCTGTTTCCAGTGTCTTTTTCCCCACTTGGAACTGAACCCAGAAGGATAATTTCTTCCAACAGTTTGTCCCAGAATTTATTGGTTTGGAGTCGGTTAGTTGGAACGCTGATACCAGGGAGATTCTATACAGGTAGTCCTTGTAACCGTTCAATTAATGAACGTTGTCATGCTCCTGTCGGAGTCTGAATCCGAGGAAGACAAGCAGCTGACAGGGAGCGGAAGTGTGTGGCTCCATTAGCTGTGGAGGAAACTGGGGAAGGGCAAAGTCCGGCTGGGCAGAGCAGGGAAGAGGTAGAACAAGGGAGAGATAATTCAGAGGAAGACCCAGGCCCACCCCCTCTTCATCCTCGGGCACGCAGAGAGGAACGGAGAAGAGAGCAACATGGGTTGCATAGCTTATGAGGGAGGAAAGGGCCCTGATTCCCTTCATTAGCCACAGCTGGGAAGAGAGTTTAAAAGAGGTGCAAGCTGAATGCGACAGCTGCTGAGAACAAACATGAGTTTATCTTGTCTTGAATTTGGTTATCTACATTCCTGGCATCCTCCCAAATGTGTTGAATTACTATCATTCCTTCACATCTGGAATTCCTTCTCTTGCCCTGCCAGACTAATTACCTCATCTTGTCTTGATTGGACTTATAGTTACAGTTTTTGTTGACCATGTTTTGGACTTGATTCTCTGCAGCCAAAGGCTGTTCCTGGGAGAGTTTTTCTCCAGCCCAGAAGGTAACCTGGACATTGGGGGCAAAGTTAGAGCTAACAAAGGGAATTCTACTAATTATCTGACTGTGTTGCCATTGTGTCACGCCCCTTTGGGTCATCACAACCATTCAAAGTTACAACAGCACTGACAAATGTGACTGTTTTTCATGCTTATGACCATTGTAGCATGCCCCCATGATAACAATTTGGATGCTTGACCTCTGACTCCCCTTTATGACGGCTGCAGTGTCCTGGGGTCACGTGATCCCCTTTTGGCGACCCGACAAGCAAAGTCAATGGGGAAAGCCAGATTCACTTAACAACCATCTTGCTATCTTAACAGCTGCAATGATTCGCTTAACAACTGCGGCAAGAAAGGTTGTGAAATGGGGCAAAACTCACTGAAAAACGTCTCACTTAGCAACAGAAATATTGGGCTCAATTGTCGAAGTCTGACTGTACTGCAAAACTGGAGAAAGAAAAGTACAACACAGAGCAAAACATTCATGGATCCCTTTTGGTTTCCTTGTGCAGAAAAAGTGCAAGAATGCAGCAATTGTCCAGTGTGAGTTTTAATGCAGTCGACTTGTTGCTTGAAAAACCAAAACCGGAAACAAAGTTCTCTTCTTGCTATTGGATATGAACTGGTAGAGGAAATAACAGAACAGAATAACAGAGATGGAAGGGACCTTGGAGGTCTTCTAGTCTAACCCCCTAGTTAGGTGGCCAACCCTATAGCATTTCAGACAAATGGCTGTCCAATCTCTTCTCAAAAGCTTCGAGTGTTGCAGCATTGACAACCTTTGGAGGCAAGTTGTTCCACTGATTCATTGTTCTAACTGTCATGAAATTTCTCCTTAGTTCTAGGTTGCTTCTCTCCTTGATTAGTTTCCACCCATTGCTTCTTGTTCTGTCTTCAGGTGCTTTGGAAAGAGAAGAAAAAGTACAGAGAAGAGCAACCAGGATGATTAGGGGACTGGAGGCTGAAACGTACGATGAACGGTTACAGGAACTGGGCATGGCTAGTCTAGGGAAGAGAAGGACCAGGGGATACATGATAGCAGCCTTCCAATATTTGAGGGGCTGCCACAGAGAGGAGGAAGGGGTGAAGCTATTTTCCAAAGCACCCAAAGGCCAGACAAGGAATAATGGATGGAAACTGATCAAGGAGAGATTCAACCTGGAAATAAGGAGAAACTTTCTGACAGTGAGAACAATCAACCAATGGAACAGCTTGGCCTCGGAAGTTGTGGGAGCGCCATCACTTGAGGCTTTCAAGAAGAGATTGGACTGCCATTTGTCAGAAATGGTGTAGGGTCTCCCGCTTGGGCAGGGGGTTGGACTAGATGACCTACATGGTCCCTTCCAACTCTGATTATCTGTTATCTGTTATCTTCTCTTCGCAGTGAAGTGAGTACTCTCCCTCTCCCTCACTGAAGGACTTTAGCTCTTGAACTGACAGTGTAAACAATACATTAAAGTTAGGGCAAAGTTAAAAAAAACACACCCCTTGTTTGACAAAAACAAAAAACAAAATGAGCAAGCAGCATTAAAAAACAAACAAGCATGTATTCAGCTGTTCCAGAGCGTTTTACATCTGCAAATCTGATCTCAGAGCTCTAAACAGAGGCCAGGCAAGCTCTCGAAAAACCATTTATTAATTTCCCTCTTCCTCATAGACTCTGTTGATAAACACAAACCGGACGGGGTTGTTTATGAGCCGATCTGTTCCCATCATAACCCAGGGAAGACAAGATGGATCAGACAGGCTGGTGTAAAAATTACAACAGGCCATACATCTTACCTCGGGTTGGAATGTCGAGCTGAGGGTTAATCAATAAAGCCCTAACTCGGGTATTGTATGAAATGGCACTTCATCCATTACTTGGAGTTTGGGATAAAAGACGACTTACCGGCTTGATATATTGGCTCTTTCACTTCGGGGGCTTACATTCAAATCCAGTCCAACCTGAAGTGACTAAAGATTGCTTTCCCTGAAGAGAGAAAGGGCAGAAAGAAACGGAGCTTATGAGGTGGGTATGCAGGCATGGGACAGAGGCTGCTTGAATTTCTAAAAAACACAACCCAGTTGGACAAAAAGTTAAGCAGGGATCAGGTACGGCCTGGTGTGAACAGAGAGACACAGCTCAGGTTCTATAAAACGGCATGTTCATTCATCTGAACCAAAGTGGGTTCTCCCTTAAAATTGGAAGAACCCCGAACGCCGTTTGAAGCAAGTATACAAAAGTTTCTTACTCTTCTGACCCACGGCCTTTTCCAACAAATCAAACACAATCCAAAAGGAACAGAAACCTTGTAATGCTTTTACAAAATAATTAGCTGTGATAAGCACAAGTCTTGCCAAACTGTGCGAGACTTGCCAAAACATAACAGACAAGAAATAATTTGCAATACGAAAATGTTCAAATACAAACTCAGGATACTGGAATGTCCATGAGGCTGGAGTCTCAAAACGTCTTTGCTTCCTGCAAAGAACCTCCGATTCACAGCTGGCTTTTATCTTCTTGAAGGAGGGGCCATTACCTTGTAGCCTTACTCCTGAGTCGCCTGTGCTGCTGCAGCTGCTCTTTCCTGCGAGCAGCCTTGCGCTCACGCGCACTTGGCACAGGCTCCTTGGGAATCTCCTCATCGCTGCTGCCAGCCCCCACAATCTCTGAAGGCAGCAGTCCACTCCCTAATGGTCCTGGCCCCTCATCTGAGTCCTCGCTCCCCTCAGCCGTCTGCACCTGCAGCCGGCTAACCACAACACTTATTTTTACTTGGTTACATAAGAGGAACTCAGCATGTAGCAGATAAGGTACGGGACCTACAAAAGTATGTCTGGAATGGTATAGGATCTCCTGCTTGAGCAGGGGGTTGGACTAGAAGACCTCCAAGATCCCTTCCAGCTCTGTTATTCCGTGGAGGGTGAAATAAGAGCTGAACTCAGAGAAACAATGGGGCATGGCAAACATCTAAGAAGGGACTCTCCCCCCCCCCTCCACAGGTTCCTGGGCTGTAAATGTGAGGGAGGAAAGATTTAGGAGATGATCAGGCTGAACCTGAGGGATGGGTTGAATGCGTCATCAGTCTCGAGTCCCTTGGTGCCCACAAGAGATCTAAGTCCAGCCCACCTTGAATTCCATTCATTTTTAATCTCCTGCCAATTTGCGTTGACCGTTAATATGTCAGAGTGTTTGCAGCATGACTACTATTGTGAGACAACCCAGGAGCAGAACACAGGACCCAGAGTCTTATAAACAGTGGTTTATATATTACTACATACATACATACATACATACATACATACATACATACATACATACATACATACATACACATGCTAGGCACATACCAGGCAAGCAAGCAATCTTCAACTCTACACAGAGAACTACAATGGAGATAGAACACGAGGAGAGAGAGATACTCCCTCTCACGGCCTCCCTTATATAGAGAGGTTCTTAAAGTGGCAATAACCCTGCTGACTCATCCTCATCAGCATTTACAGCAGCCTTACAGCAGTTGGTCAGCTATTAAATCTTCATTACCTTAACATCATAGTTCAGATTCTTGTAGAAAGTGCTAGCGTGCATTAAAGTCATCTTCATTTGAAGTGCCTGGGCTCCTGATTTCTTGCACCTCACAAGAGATGTACTCAAAAGATTATGTTACTGTAACTTCAGAATAAAGGTGCAGGTAAAACCACAGTTGGGGCCAGAACCTCCATTAGTAAGCAGAGTATTCATTAAGTGAGTCACATCTGAGTTTACAACTTTTATTGCCATGGTTGTAATGAGTCTTGCTGTTGATGTTGGTCTTGGCCTTGACATTGGCCTTGATGTTGGCCTTGGTTAACAGTGGCCTTGATATTGACCTTGGTCATGGTCCTGATTTTGGTTGCAGAGGTCTGCCACATCTTCCAACTCCTTTGCAAAGCATGGACAACCTTAATATGAAACTTCTGATCAGAAACCTATTTAAGCACCCTCACCTATTTAATTTCCTGCACAAACGGTGGTCCAGAAATGATGCTGTTGGTGAGGCCTCATTTCCACCAGATTTCAGAAAGTTCAGAGTGGCCGTCTTGAAGTGTCCCACTCCCCAAAAAAGCCCAAGAACTGTCATACCACCTCAGGAACGATGTCAGATAGTGAGATCACACTGCACCACAGAAGATCCAATAGAAGAGAAGACTCGTGGCTCAGGGTTGAACTGTGGAGTACTCAGTGCTCTCGAAGCATGGTGGTTTGCTTGTGGACATTGTACCGATGAGCCTCAGTGCACTGATGTTACTTAGTTGGGTCATGAGACGTCTGCAAGAAACCCTTCCTGCTCCTTCAGCCTGTTGCCAGGAGGAATGCCATGGTGCAAGCAGGGAAGTTTGCAATTAAATTTGTGCTTGGGAATCAGGGAGGAAGAAATGGGGGTATCTGCGGAGAGAAGCAGCAATATAATGAAACTGCTTTCTCAACCATAACTGAAGCACCACTGCTGTGATGTTGTAATTGCAATGCCAAGGAATATGTCGGCTTAGGAAGTTAATAAGTGCCACTATCAGTATTAAATAAAATGCGTCATTTTGTGGGGTGGGTGGGTGGGAATGGATACGAAATCAAGTATTTGCGTGCATGTTCCGATTGGGAGGGGAGAAAAGGATCTTTCCGCACCTCTTGCCCCATCTTCCTCGCTTAGCTGTGCCAATATTTAAAAGATTCCGTAGTTTATCTACGCAAAAACAACTTACGTATGTTCAGCATGATGTAATCTAACACGGCATAAGGAGACCTCTTAAAATTAAGAGTACAGAGAAAAGCAACAAAGACAGTGCTGGGATTCAGCTAGTTTGCGCCAGTTCGGCTGATCTTGTTGTTAATTTTTGGCATAGTTTGGTGAACTGGTTGTTTTCACCACTAGCTGGCCTCGCCCTGCCCTGCCTACCAGGGTTGCCATTCAGGGAGGGGAGGCTGCAGGGGCCTTACTGGGAGCCGCACTGATCAGCTGCGGGGCAGCAATGGACGGGCCATGCCGATCAGCTGGGAGGCTGATCAGTCAGTTCAGTGATACCTTCCAACTTCACGAGATCTTTTTCCTGGAAGGTCTCACTGAACCTTTTTTAAAACTGGTAATCACACGGTCTTCTTTTGTTGCCCTGTATGCAGGAGAATAGAGCTGGAAAGCAGGTAAGTGAGGGAAGGGTGGTTGTTCTGGAATGTGGTGGAAGGGAGGATTTTGCATTATGATTGCTTCTAAGTAAGTAAGAACCAGTAAAAAGAGAAATGGAAAAATCCCTATCTGTAGATCAGCGTTTTTCAGTCTTGGCAAGTTTAAGATGGACGAACTTCATGCTGCCTTGGGAATTCTGGGAATTGAAGTCCATGTGCCTTAAAGTTGCCAAAGTTGAGAAGAAGGTGTCTACACTAGAGCAGTGATCCCCAACCTTTTACGCCGCGCCCGGTATCCCCAACCTTTTATGGCGCGCCCGGTACGACATCAGCTGGGCGCCGCCATCTTGTTTTGATGAAAAAGTGCTTCCGGTGAGCTTTCTACCCGGAAAAGCTCACCGGAAGCACTTTTCATCAAAACAAGATGGCGGCGCCCAGCAAGCCAGCGGCCCAGTAGGACTTGTTCCACGGACCAGGTGGTTGGGGACCCCTGCACTAGAGCTTAGGATTTTCCATTCCTGTTTTTTAGAATTTGGTGCAATTAAATAAATCAGTTGTGGTTTCCTTAACAAATAGTGATTAAAGCGATATGAACCATTACTGGACTTTTTGTGAGAAACTGAAATTAAAAGTTGATCTGGGCTTTGACGATTAGATGTGGGATTATGGAAATAATGTAGACAAATGTTAATCTTAAAGTAAGAGTTTGATATAGTTTTTACTTATGTCTGTATGAAAGAAAGTTGGAAGTCATTCTTTTGCAGTTTTCCTTCTTTTCGTTTCTTTCTTACACTTTCACTCTTTTTCTTTCCTGAGTCTTTTCTTTTTGCAAATCTCCTTTTTTATTTGTTTATCCCTTAGCTTTATATATATATATATATTGATGTATGAAAGATCAAATACTCAGCCATTATAATTCAACATTCCTTATTTACAGAAATCACATCAAAATCTCGAATGAAACCCACTGGGAGCCGCCATCTCATATAACACAGGCCTTGAGTCCCTCTCACCAAAAAAATGTATTTGTAGCTCAGGGTTGAATAGTGGGGTCCTTGGTGTGCTCTGAGCTTGATGGTTTTCTTGCAGACGTTTCATTACCAAATTAGCTAATATCATCAGTACTAGAAGGGAGTGGAGTTTGCTCTTATTTTCATATGCTAGTGGCTTACCCTGTCAGTGTTGGTCAGTTGCTTCGCAAACAGTGTTTTGATTGATGCAAGGTCTCTACAGCCTCAGGGTTATTCTGCACCTCTCCCTCAAATGTTTTTTTTAAAATACAGCATTCCTTTAGGAACCTCCAACATGCAACCTGGGGTTAATCATCCTAAAACAAATCCTCTTTACCAGGAGCTTCAAAATTTGCTGTTTGCTGGGAAGATGTGTAGCTAAAAGTCAGTCTACATTTACACCTGGGGATATTACTTCATAGCCAAACAAAAGTGTATTTTCTGTGCAGTTCATACCCCTTGCTGGCTGGATCTGGATGTCACAAAGCAAAGCCCACATTTTGTAATTAAACCCTGTGCCCCGTTTTGACTGACAGGCTGCTGCAGGAAGCTGAGTGCTGTCATGCCCCCTGGCCACGCCCACCCAACCGGTCATTAGGACAGAGAACTGGTTGTTAAATTATTTGAATCCCATCACTGGCACTTAGACTTATATATCACTTCACAGTGTTTTACAACACTCTCTGAGTGGCTTACAGAGTCAGCCTATTGCCTCCAACAAGCTGGGTCCTCATTTTACCGACCTTGGAAGGAGGGAAGGCTGAGTCAACCTTGAGCCGCTGAGAATCAAACTGCTGGCAGTGGGCAGAGTTAGCTTGCAATAGCAATAGCACTTAGACTTAGATACCACTTTATAGTGCTTTACAGCCCTCTCTAAGTGGTTTACAGAGTCAGCCTCTATTGCCCCCAACAATCTGGGTCCTCATTTTACCCACCTCGGAAGGATGGAAGGCTGAGTCAACCTTGAGCCTGGTGGGATTTCAACAGCTAAATTGCAGGCAGCCGGTAGTCGGCAGAAGTAGACTGCAGTACTGCACTCCAACCACTGTGCCACAGAGGCTCATAACGGTGGACTTGATGCATGAGGGCGTCTGCTCAACAGTTAAATATAATTTTGCAGAATTCTTGACCTTTGACAATAGTGCCTGCTGAGGTAATTAAAATTATTCATGTGATTCACAATAAATTGGGTGAAAATGTCTGAGGAAAGAAAAAAAAATGGTCTGAAAAGTGTCAGGTTTAAAAACTCAAAGAAAAAATAAATCACCAAGGTAAAGGTAGTTCTCGACTTACAACTGTTCATTTAGTGACCGTTCAAAGTTACAACGGCACTGAAAGAAGTGACTTATGGCTGTTTTTCACTCTTATGACTTATGTTGCAGCATCCCTGTGGTCACATGATCAAAATTCAGACACTTGGCAACTGACTCATATTTACGACGGTCGCAGTGTCCCTGGGGGGTCATGGGATCCCCTTTGGCGATCTTCTGACCAGCAAAACCCATGGGGAATCCGGATTCACTTAACAACCATGTTACTAATTTCATAAATGAAATGTTTCGCTTAACAAGAGCGGCGAGATAAGCCGTAAAAATTGGGGGCTCAATTTTGTGGCCGTAAGTCAAGGAATGCCTGACTAGAACAGTGGTCGCCAACCAGTGGGCCGGGGACCACTGGTGGTCCATGAGAAAATTTTGGTGGTCCGCAGCGAAATGTCACCCCAAAGCACCCCCAAAGCAATTAATCCAGGCTGCATGGGAACACAAGGCTTTGCGTTGCCCACATGGCCCATGGGAACACAAGGCTTGCTTCGCTTGCATTGCGAACAACACGAGGTAGTGAGGGGAGGGGGGAAAGAGCAGAGTGGGGAACTTGCTCCACTCGCCCCACGCGCCTGGCCTGGTCACCGGGCTGCTTCTTTCCGCTTCTTTCTTCTTCTGCTTTTGGCTTCACACAAGGAAAGCAGCAAAAGTCTTCCTTTGTCTCCCCCAAACTCCGCCAGAAATGAGTCTTTGGGACCCTGCAAGGCCTCCTGCTCCAAGAAGCTGCACCCTTCTGGCGGAGTTTGGGGGAGAGAAAGAAAGACTTCTGCTGTTTCTGCTGCTTTCCTTGCATGAAGCCAAAAGTCTCTCCCCACCCCCCACCCCCGAGAATGGAGCTGGAGACAGTATCCTGTGATCCCAAATCAAGAATGATCGGTCGGTAGGAAAACAGGGTGGGCAATTTTCCTGCAGACCTTTTGGGGGGATTTTCCCAGGGTCTCTGGTCCACGGGATTTAAAATTATGAGTTTGGTGGTCCCTGAGGTCTAAAAGGTTGGCGACCCCTGGACTAGATGACCTCCAAGGTCCCTTCCAACTCTGTTATGTTGTTATTCCATTAATAACCAACTTTTCTGGAAAGTCAAAACTGCAGAAGGCCAGGCTGCAACTCAATTTTTTTAATTTTATTTTTGTGGGGGCCATTTCTTCCTTCTCTCGGTTTCCTTACTGAGAACAACTCAGGAGTAGGCCCTGCCAGCGGCTTATGTGAGACTTTAGAAGCAACCAGGCCATTAATAAACCCCAAAATTTCCAAGGCACCTGTGAGGCGAGCAAGAGTAAAAATCAGCAGTGCTTATCACCTTATAGATGGCAACCTTGCCTGCATATTGTTCCAAACTGCAGCCCTACTGTTTTTAATTAGTGTACGGCAAAAAAAAAAAAAAAAAAAATTAATAGAACCAAACTAAAAGGAAGCTTTAAGAAACCTCTAAGGGGAAAAAAAATAAAATAAAATAAAAACCGGCACAAAGGGATCGGTCCAGTTTTCCCCAAAAAAGCCCTAATAGATTTTTAAAGGGGGTTATTAACACCTCCAATGAATTATTTTTAGGGGCACTAATTATAAAAAACAAAACTTGGCTAATTGGGCTTTGTAGACGCCTCTCCGTGGAGGGTGAAAATAGGCTGAGGAAGAGCTGAAGGATGGAGGAACCGATTAGGGTGGGGAGAAGGAAGGAAGTGGGGAAAAGCTGCGGAGAACGAATGGATTTCCTTGCCAAAGCCCGGTGAATAATTGCGGCTTTAATTATCGGCAGAACTGCTGGCTTTCGGCTCTATGGAAAAGTTGGGCTGGGTTACGCAGCCAGCCTTAGGACGGATGGACAAATGCTATCGGGCCCAAAGTTTCTGTTGTTAAATGAGACATTTGTGAAGTGAGCTTTGCTCCGTTTAGCGACCTTTGAGTAGATCATTAGGGGACTGGAGGCCAAGCCTGAGACACATAAAGAACAATTGCAGAGATCTCCAACCTTGGCAACTTTAAGACTTGTGAACTTCAACTCCCAGAATTCTTCAGCCAGCCATGTTGGAAAGACCAAGGGAGGAAGGGAGAAAGGAAGGAAAAGAAGGAGGGAGGGAGCAAGAAAGTAAGTAAGAAAGAAAGAAGGGAAGGAAGGAAGGAAGGAAGGAAGGAAAGGAGGGAGGGAGGGAGAAAGAAAGGAAAAGAAGGAGGGAGGGAGCAAGAAAGTAAGTAAGAAAGAAAGAAGAAGGAAGGAAGGAAGGAAAGGAGGGAGGGAGGGAGGGAGAAAGGAAGGAAAAGAAGGAGGGAGGGATCAAGAAAGTAAGTAAGAAAGAAAAGAAGGAAGGAAGGAAGGAAGGAAGGAAGGAAGGAAGGAAGGAAGGAAGGAAAGGAAAGGGAGGGAGGAGAAAGCAAAGACCAGAGAAGGGAGGGAGAAGAAAGAAAGGGAAGGAGGAAGGAAGAAGGGAGGGTAGAAGAAAGAAAGAAAGAAAGGAGGGAGGGAGGGAGGGAGGGAGGAAAGACCAGGGTAGGAAGGGAGGAAGGAGGAAAAAATAAATAAAGAAAGAAAAAGAAATAAAGAAAGGAGGAAAGACCAAGGGAGGAAGGGAGGAAAGAAAGAAAGAAAGAGAGGAAGGGAGGTAGGAAGAGAGGAGTGACCAGGGAAGGAACGGAGGAAGGGATAAAGGGAGGAAGGGAGGGAGGAAAGGAAAGGAGTTTTCCGATATTCCCTACAAGATTCCCAAGAAGAAATTCAAATGAGGCGGGAAGTCAAAAGTTGTCCCTGCTCCCACTCTATTTTTGTCCAATCTCATTCATTCTGTTTCTCTGCTTTAAGTTAAGGAAATGTTTCAGAAATGTTGGTGGTGGGTTACCCTCAGTGTATGTGTGTGTGTGTTGAGAAAAGACCATATGGAGGAATGAAGTAGGTGTTACACTCAGAAAAGACAGTGTAAATTGGACTCTGTACTTGTTCCCGTGAAGACAAACGCTATATGGCGATGCAGCCATGCCACAAATACAAAGATATACAGGAGGACGGTAGAGCAAAATTGGCAGCTACACAAACTATAATAAGGACATAAAGTCGTGTTAATTCAAAAGTCGGGGAGATGGAAGGAAACCCAGTTGGATTTGGACTGAATAAACATGATCAGGCCAGAGATAGGTTAGCAGAATTATTATTATTATTATTATTTTTTGCAAAGGGAATTCTCGGCTGGTTGGTGCCTCTTTCAAGCAATATAAATGCAAACTCCACACACTTGGACATCACCGGATTCTCAACATTGTAATCAAACTGACGACATAATAGGAAGCCAAAGACGGAGAAGCGCAATCAAGTCATCCAGGAACACTTCCAGGTGCAAATGGTGGAACAGACGATGAATTATTGGTGTCAAATAGACAGGTTAGACTGGGGAAAATTAAAGGGGATAAGTAAGCCAGCAAGATTTGACCTGGAGGACCTACAATCAGAATGTAACATCGATGCAAGGAACGGGGGGGTAGCGTGCTTATCTTACGTGACCCTCCTGAGATGCTATGGAAGAGATAAAAGACCTAACAGAATAACAGAATGGGGAAGAACCTTGGAGGTCATCTAGTCTAACCCACTGCTCTAGTGGTGGGATTAAAATTTTTTACTACCGGTTCCGTGGGCTTGGCTTGGTGGGTCTGGTGTGGCTTGGTGGGCATGGCAGGGGAAGGATACTGCAAAATCTCCATTCCCTCCCCACTCTGCAAAATGTCCTACCAGTCAACGACTACTTCAGCTTCAACTGCAACAATGCAAGAGCATACAACAGATCCAAACTCAATGTAAACCGCTCCAAACTTGATTGCAGAAAGTACGACCTCAGCAACAGAGTGGTCAATGCCTGGGATGCACTACCTGACTCTATTATTACATCATCTAACCCCTCACTCCTTTAACCTCAAACTATCCACTATTGACCTCCCCTTAATAAGTAAGAGGTCTGTAAGGGGCATGCATAAGTGTACAATCGTGTCTACTGTCCCTGTCCTATTGTCCCCATTTATTCATACCTATTTCCTGTATTCTTACTCATGTTTATACTTATACCTATTATCTTGTAAGCGATTGACAAATAAAATAAACAAAATCCCCATTCCCTCCCCACCCCACTAACCTGCTTTCCAGCTCCGTTCTCCTGTGCAGGGCATCCAAAGAAGACCCAGCCAATCAGCTGGGACTTGGGAGGCAGAGAATAGATGGGGGCGGGGCCAGTCAGAGCTGGTATTTGCCAGTTCTCTGGACTACTCAAAATTACCGCTACTGGTTCTCCAGAACTAGTCAGAACCCGCTGAATACCACCTCTGCCCTACTCAAGCAGGAGGCCTTATACCTGTGATACCTGTCCATTTTTTGTCCTGTTTTTGCCCCCCTTTTTTTTAAAACTGTTTTCAGGCCATTTGGGGCCATTTTCAGGCCATTTTCCAGACAATTTTTGGGCCATTTTCAGGCTGTTTTGGGGCTCCTTTTGGACCAAAAAATGGCCTGAAAAACAGCCCAAAAATGGCTTGGAAAATGGCCCAGAAAATAGGCCGAAAATGAGTGGGAGCGGAGCCAGCCAGTGGTGGGATTTTGCCAGTTTGCCAAACTGCACACAATCTTAACTACCAGTTCGCCAGAACCAGTGTGAACCGGCAACATCTCACCTCTGGGTGTAGCCCACTACTGTATATTGGATGGAGAAAGAGGTTCAAAAGGGGCCCTCTCTAATTTTAGACCTGCAAAGGAGATGGCAAGAGAATTATACTTCCGGACTTGCAAGATTCTGTTGTTGTAGTTTTCCAATAAAGTAGAATTAGCTTACCTGGAGACAGCATTTCCTTGGTTTACTAATCTAGTCCTTTTATGAAAAAACAAGTAATAAGGTGCCTCTCGCATGGCCAGTTTTTAACCAACCCATGCTGGTTTCTACTGATTACTTTGTTCATTTCCAAGTTGTTTGCAAGCTTGCTGAATGATTATTTTCTCTAGTTTTCTTCCTTAGGATTTTTACAGCAATATCAAAGTGACTGAACGAGAAAGTTCCTACTTGTGAATTCTAAAGCAACTATACTGAATTTGGGCTTCTGGATTAAGAATGTAGATTGAAATCTGATTCTATGTTACACACACACCCTTTTTCCCCCAATGTTGATGTAATGTCCCTACTTAAAAGGGAGGGGAAACTCCCAACTTCACACCCTCTTGTAAGAAGTAATTATGCACCCCATTGGTGGTATTCAAATTTTTTTACTACTGGTTCAGAAGGTGTGGCTTGGTGGGCATAGCTTGGTGGGCATAGCAGGGGAAAGATACTGCAAAATCTCCATTCCCTCTCCACTAACCTGCTTTCCAGCTCCCTTCTCCTGTGCAGGGCAACAAAAGAAGACCCAGCCGATCAGCTGGGACTCAGGAGGCAGAGAAGAGATGTGGGCGGGGCCAGTCAGAGGTGGTATTTGCCAGTTCTCCAAATTACTCTAGATTTCCGCTACCGGTTCTCCAGAACTGGTCACAACCTGCTGAATACCACCTCTGATGCACCCAAACACACACAGAATGAAATATTTTGGGGAATATCAAAAGAGGCAGAATATTATATTTCCTCAAAGGAGAAATGGAGAAACATGCTTTTAAAGGCAGAAAGCAGCCCCAGTTTCCTGCATAGTAGAACAGCCCACAGCAAATGGCTGAAATCTTTAGAGATGAATATTTTGTGCCCATTAAGAAAGTTTGGGCTGATCTATTCACAAACAAAACATCTTCCGCTCCAGGGGATGGGATTAAAAAGGACAGGACTTAACCTTTTAGGACATAATAGGATTAACCCAACCATTGAAATAGCAAAAGGCACAAGCCCCTTCATTGCACGTGTCATGCCCACATTGGAGACTGAATCTGTGGAGGAGGACAAGCCGAAACTTAAAGGGTTACAGCTTCGTAGGCTTTGGAGGAATGTTTGGAGGAGCAGGCTGAGGCAGCCCAGGGCCCCTCAGAATTGGGACAGTTTGTTAGCGGAGAGGATGTGGGGCAGGATGACCAAGAGAGGGCAAGCAGTGGACATGAGGAGCCACGGAGCTCAGGCGATGAGCAAGGACTGCTCTCTCCTGATCCCCAAGCAGGGAGAGTGGAGAGAAGGCGGGAACAGTGCAGGTTGACCTGCACAACTCGGGAAAGAGCACCCCGTCCCTCTTCACAAGGCACACTTGAGGACTGAGATTTAAGGAGACGCTGTAGGCAGGGGCATTTGTTGGGAATAAACACTGAATTGGTAGAGTTTGGTGTGCCAGTAGAGACATTTGGAGGTTACAGGGCTGTTTGCTTCTTCCTTACTTGTAGACTCAGTACCGCCTTCCTGATTTTGTGGGCTCCTTGTTTGTTCCTTGTTTCATGGACTCATTTCCCTGTTCCTTTGTTTTGCTGGACTGGGCACAGCCCAGTGTGTGTGTGTGTGTGTGTGCGTGTGTGCGTGAGCACACACACTCACGTGCTTTGCTCTGGGACTTCCCAAGAACGTGGGAGCGTTTGAGGGGACATTTGGAGCATTAAAGGGGAGTTTGAACTGTCACCTGGCTGTGTGACCTTCGTGCCTTGTTCCCGGGTCATCACAGCACAATCCCCAGAACAGTTCAAACTCCAAAGTCACAGAAACCTATAAAGATCCATCCATTCATCCAACCGCTTGGCCAGCTGTCCCAGAACCGCATGCTGTGGCTGTTGGTTCTGCTCATCAATAAACCTCCTTTCCTTGTAGCCAGTCACGCTCCATTTTATTTCCATTGTCTTTCACCCATCTTGGAACTGGACCAGATTTTTCTCCCAACACTCTCCTGTCACGAAATCTACCTCCTGATGTTCACCCACTCTCTGTCCTGCCACCGACCCCATGAAAACAGGAGATGCTGGGCTTCCCCGCCATAAAACTTCTAGCATGTTGGCAACTCACCCCTCCCTTTCCCCAAACCCGCCCCGTTTCAGCCGTTCCCTTAGGAAAGGGACATGGGTTACTTACAAGCCTTCCCTACGTGTGCAAGCCGTCTTTCGAAGCCGATGATGTATAGACTGACAAAAGCTGTAATGCCTTGAATACATAAAAGGCGATGCCTGAGCACCGAAGTGTGGTAGATGCCCTTTAATGTTCTGCTTTTTAAAGACCAGGGTAGAGTTCAGGAGGCATAGTCATGAGGTTTAATGATTTAATGGGGGATGGCTGGGGAGCTGAAGTAGTTACTACACCCTGGGGAAAGCTGGCTCCTCATACATATTACTTTAGTCTAATGGCCTATGAACGCTTCTTCGGTGACACAGAGGAAAAAGTCATGCTACATAGACTCTATAATCTTGAACGGGTTGATTAAATGCATATTAAACAACACTAAATTGGAAAAAAAAGGGAGGGAGGGAGGGAGTCCAGGCGCCACGGTGTATGTTGACACCATTCTTGGGAAATGTTGTGACTCATTTCATTCGGTGGGTGATACGGACGTAATTTCTCCTGGTCGCTGCTTTTGTTTCTGATGGAACTTCAAGAGATGAACTCTGTTGGATGGATTGGAGGAGGCAATGTTTGGGGGTGGCTTAGGAAGGGGCCATGGAAGTCGCTTGGGGGAAGGAGGCAACGTCAAGGCTGAGATGAAGGTGAAGATGAAGGGAACATTTGTAGCTCAAGGTGGAATTGTGAGGTCCTCGGTGCTCTCTGAGCTTGGCTGTTTTCTTGCAGACATTTCATTACTCAACTTGGCAATATTATCAGTGCTAGAAGGGAGTGGGGTTTGCTCTCATTTTTATATACTAGTGGCTTGCTCTGTCAGTATTGGTGGGGAGTGTTCTTGGTGGTTCTTTGATTAGGGAAGCAGATGATAGATAGATAGATAGATAGATAGATAGATAGATAGGTAGATAGATAGATAGATAGATTATATCTAGATAGATATGTTGAGATAGATAGATAGATAGATAGATAGATAGATAGATAGATAGATAGATAGATAGATAGATAGATGATAGATAGATAGATATGATGATTAGATGATAGATAGATAGATAGATAGATAGATAGATAGATAGATAGATAGATAGACAGACAGAGACAGAGACAGAGACAGAGACAGAGACAGAGACAGAGAGAGAGAGAGAGAGAGAGATACTTATAGATATGGGGTCCTTGGTATTCTCTGAGCTTAGCTGTTTTCTTGCAGATATTTCATTACCCAACTAGGTAACATTATCAATGCTAGAAGCGAAGGGCTTTTGATAGTTAGATAAATAGATAGATAGATAATGATGATATAGATACAGTTGATAGATAGATAGATAGATAGATAGATAGATAGATAGATAGATAGATAGATAGAAACATGCATACAAACATACATACTGTTTTTTTTTTCCTGTTGTTATGGGGACGGGGAAAAGCGGGAGCGACTCAGACGCTGTTGTTGGAGAGGCGCTGGCGAGAGAGGCGCCAGCACCGGTGGGAACCATGGAAGCTACGGAGGCCTGAGAAGCGGCTGAAACGCTGCTGGACATCCACGCCGACCTGGGTCTGCAGCAAAGGCGCTTGGTGGGGGTAAGGGAGCCCTCCGTGCTCCACCATGATTGGCTGTTAGGAGTGGCTGATGGTGAGGAGTAGCTGCCCACAGGGCACTCCTAATGGCAAGTTCCCCCACCTTCCCCCATTTCACATGTTTTAAACTAGGCCTAAATTTGTGGGGAGGGGCTTAATTTCATTTTATGCCTAGAAAACATGCTGGGTCTTCCTTTTGGGGGCGATTGTTGGAGAAACACGGTACATACGTACATACTTATAGATATGGAATACTTGGTGTTCAGCCATCAACAGGCGCATAGAGATAAACAATGTTTACATACTGTTCAAAAGAGACAGTCAAAATGCCAAAAAGGAAACAAAAACACCAAAATACTTCCTCACCACCAACACCCAGATAAGCAGAGATTAACACCAAGATTAACAGTAGACTGACGATCAAGAAATAAACAATAACTTAATCAAGGAACCATTAACGCAGGCAATCTAACAGGAAACAACAGCTAATCAAGGAACCACTAAGAGCACTTTGACCAGCACTAACAGAGCAAGTGACTTCTATATAAACAGAGGACAAACCCTGCTCCCTCATTGATGAGTTACCTAGTTGAGCAATGAAATGTCCACAAGAAAATTGGGACTGATTTTCTGAATGTTCCAATGTGGGTTTTTTTGGTGTTCTCTGAGGTTGTTTTCTTGCAGACGTTTTATTACCCAACTAGGTAATATCATCAGTGCTACAAGGGAATGGGGTTTGTGCTCTGTTTATATACCAATGTCTTGCCCTGTCAATGTTGGTGGTTTTTGGTGGTTCCTTGATTAGGCTGTTGTTACTAATTGTTTGTCTGAGTCAGTCGTTCCTTGATCGGGGAATAGTTTACTATGGGATCCTTGGTGCTGTCTGGGCTTGGTTGTTTTCTTGTAAACATTTCATTACCCAAGTAGGTAACATCATCAGTGCTAGAAGGCAGTGGAGTTTGCTCTCTGTTTATATACCAGTGACTTGCCGTGTTGGTGGCCATGTTCTTGGAAGTTCCCAGATTAGACTACTATATACTAATTGTCTAGATTGGTCATTCCTTGATGATACTGTTTACTGTTAGACAGGGGTGGGCTGCTGGGGGTTGCTCGGGAGAGACCCTAGCTAAGATTTTGTGCAGTTTGGAGAACCCCCAAATCCTACTCCTGGATGGCCCTGCCCACCCCTCCCCTCCCAGGACTCCCCACGCAACCTATTTTGGATGCAGGTAAGTGCAGGGTGCATGTGGAGGCTCAGGGAGGGCAAAAAACAGGCCTCCCAGAAGTCCAGGAAGTCCAGAAATGCACCTGTTTCCTACTCCCAGAGAGCATCCAGAGCCCTGGGAGGCTGTTTTTGTCCTCCTGGAAGCTTGAGGAAAGCCTCCGTAGCCCGGGGAGCAGGGGTGGGATTCTACCAGTTTGCACCTATTCGCTAGAACTGGTTGTTAACATTCTAAGCAGTTTGGAGAACCGGTTGTTAGAAGAAATTACTGGCCTAATCCTGTAAGGAAGGCAGGAAGGAAACATTCTGGTGTTGCTTACAGAAACTGCCTCTCCGTTAACCCTTATTACATTCTTGGCAGGATTAGACTTCCTGTATCTGGAACTTCTCTGGAGTTTTTTCCCCCTCCTTTGCTGGTACTTTGCTTGTGTGGAGTGACCATTCAAAGTTACAATGGCACTGAAAAAAAGTGACTTATGACCCTTTTTCACACTTACGACTGTTGCAGCATCCCCACAGTCATGAGAGGTCAGGCAAGGAGATGTGTGCCTCGATGTGAGTGATATTGAGTTGGCCACACCCAGCCAATAATATGACCACCAAGCCATGTCCACCCAGTCACATGACCACCAAGCCACACCCACCACCTAAGCCACGCCCACACAACCTGTTGTTAAAAATTTTGAATCCCACTCCTGCTGGGGAGGGCAAAAATGCCACAACTAGGCCACACCCACCATGGCCAGCAAGCAGTCAGAGAAACCTTTGCTAAAAATTTTGAAGCCCTCCCTGCAATTAGAAGTTCAAATCTTCAAACGGATTGATTTTTTTTCAAAATCTTTTTTGACATTCAAACTGAACAGGGTCCCAACTCACCTCCATTTTCTAAGAATGGTTATTCTCTTCCTCCAGCCATGGAGCAGAAGAAGAAGCAGAGACAGAACCAAGAGCAGGTGAAAGCTTTCTCATATAAATGTAAATCTAGCACAGAATCATGAATATTTATGTTTACTCCTGTTCCTTCCTGGCAGACGTGTTTACTCCTGTTCTTTCCTGGCAGGAAGGAAACATTCTGGGGTTGCTTACAGAAACTGCCTCTCTGTTAACCCTTATTACATTCTTGGGCAGGACTAGACTTCCTTTTCTCAGGAACTTCTCTAGAGTTTTTTCCCCCTCCTTTGTTGGTACTTTTTCTTCATCTACCTTCTCCTCTTTTCATTTTCTTAATTCAAGGAGGAAAGGCGATGAGAGGGGGTTCCCTCTTACTGCCTGCTAATTTTTTTAAAGACTGCTAAGAGTTTGGCAATTCGGACACAGGACCCAGCTCTGTAGAAAAAAGTTACAATGTTGAGAAAAATGAGAAGGAAAGAGAATACAGGAAGTCCTCGACTTACAATCACAACTGAGTCCAAAATGTCTGCTGCTAATGGAGACTTTATAATATATTTTTTGGTTTGGGTCCTGGCTGCTCTGAACTGGGTGGTTTTCTTGCAGACATTTCATTACCAAACTAGGTAACATCATCAATGCTCGAAGGAGTAGTGTTTGCTTTTATATACTCGTGGCTTCCCCTGCCAATGTTGGCGGGTCTGTTCTTGGTGGTTCCTTGATTAAGCTGTTGTATATTTGTAGCTTGTTTGTCTGCGTTGCTAGTTCCTTGATTGGGGTATTGCTGGCCTCGAGTTAATCTTGGTGTTAATCTCTGTTCATCTGGGTGTCGATTACTGGTGAGGAGGAATTTTGGTCTTTTTGTTTCCTTTTGATCTTTTTGATTATCTCTTTTGAACGGTATGTTATGATATGTACAGAATAACCCTTGAGTAACAAGGATATGCACATGGAAACATTTATGAGAGTAGTTATGAATAATTATTCAGCCACATACAGATACACTAAATTGAGTTAAAGTTTACTTTAAGAAATAGCACAGTCCAATAAAGAGTCCAAGTCATATACGTTTTAACAGTCCAAAGAATATCCAATTACAAAGTCTTCTTACCGGTTGTCTTTGTCATTTACAGTAAACAAAAATTTCAAAATATAAGCATAGCATAAATACAACAGAGAACCTTAGGTAACAACAGAAAGTCAGAGAGACAGAATGTCAGAGAGACAGAATGTCAGAGAGAGACAAGCTACGATCTCTATCTCCCTCTTATGGTAATTTGCAATATAATCAACCAATCGGAATATAGTATAAATCAATACAGTGATTTTGTCTTAAAGCTACAAACATACATTGTTGGTTTATATATTGCCAACCCAACAAATTGGTGGACAGATTCCTAACACGGCATGTAGATGTTGTTTACCTCAATGTGCCTGTTGATGGCTGATTAATCCAAGTATGTAGACATTGTCTAACTCAATGTGCCTGTTGATGGCTGATGAATTCCTGGATTAATCCAGGAATTCTCTAGCATTTTGGGACTTAGTTTGACCTAGGATGTTTCACCAGTTGAAACAATATTTTTCTGTCCCCAAATTTGAGACTTTCCGCCCCATCCTCATTTAGACATCCAAGCTGTTTTTGCAAAGACTTTCCAATCCTAATGGCAGAGCCACCACTTGGAACAGAATCTTATGACAAGTGATGGAGAGGGTTAAATTATATATATATATATATATATATATATATATATATATATATATATATATATATATATATAACCAAAGATCCATATAGCATGAAGCCTGAAGATGGCGATAAGTGGGACCTCGCCTAAACGTTGCCTAGATACTTTGAATCTAACACCACACCGGAGAAAACCCAATAACACAAAGACACACATATATATATATATATATATATATATATATATATATATATATATATATATATATATATATATATATTTGTTTTCTGAGGTTCTCAGGGATTTGATGGGATCTTGGTTGTGAAGTCTCATTCATCATCTTCAGGCTTGTGCGTCTCAGCTCTGTGCTTCTCAGAGTGAAGCACAGAGCTGAAGACACAAGCCTGAAGATAATGAATGAGACTTCATCAAACATTGCCTAGATACTTCCAATCTAAGATGGAGAAAACCCGAATAACCAAAGATCTTCCCATATATATATATATATATATATATATATATATATATATATATATATATATAATTTGTTTTCTTAAGTTTTCGTGGGTACTTACATGTATGGCATTCAGCTTTGTTCGGGTATTTTCCCACGTCATTGTAGTTGTGCTTTTAAAGTTGTAGCAACATTTCGGCAGAATCTCATCTGCCATCATACAGAAGCCTGATGATAAAATATATATATATATAAATATTGCAACCCCCCATCCAATACTTCCCCGATGATGGCTTGGTTCTCCTTTCCCTCTTTCTAAGTGATGTTATTGAATTTTTATGCAGCCTATTAGCCAGTTCTCAGAGTATTTGGCTCCCAAATTGTATCTCCTGCCATTTCTGTGTCACATTTAAAATGCTAACAGTACAGAATGTCATTTACAGAATCGGGGCGTTTGCTGCGGAAAATTAATTTGACTTATTCCTTCTGCCTTTTCCTATCTCCAGGCCAATATTATGCTACTCATTCTACAAGAGTAATACTTAATGAATAGGACTATTAATAATGTCAGGGTCTAAAAAAGGGAGGGCCGTCTTATGGGGAAATGGAGAGGCGTTGCGGAGGGTTTGTGGGGGAGAGAGAGAGACGAGAAATCACCTGACTCGGGTTAATATACCATGGAAATATCAGGCCATGCAATGTAATTACGGAGCAGAAAAGAGTTAAAAAAGAATATCAAACCAGTTGGAGCTACCGGCTGGCAAGCACCCACCCTGTTTGCCTCCTTCCTGCCAATAATTCTTTTTTCTTAGCCTTTCGGAAGACAAAAATGTTTTTGAAGGTATCACAGCAGGTCAACTGTGAAAACATCAAGGGGAAACAGAGATGGAGCTCTGAAGAATACAGGGCGGTTTTCTGGAAAGAGTGCAAGCAGTCCTGGACTTACAGCAGAGGTGGGTTATTCGGCAGGTTCTGACCAGTTCTAGAGGACTGGTAGCAGGAATTTTGAGTTGTTTGGAGAACCGGCAAATACAGGGGTGGGATTCTACCAGTTCACATCTATTCGCTAGAACCGGTTGTTAACATTCTAAGGAGTTCTGAGAACCAGTTGTTAGAGGAAATTACTGGCCTAATCCTGTAAAGAAGGCAGGAAGGAAACATTCTGGGGTTGCTTACAGAAACTGCCTCTCCATTAACCCTTATTACATTCTTGGCAGGACTAGACTTCCTGTCTCTGGAACTTCTCTGGATTTTTCCCCCCTCTCCTTTGCTGGTACTTTGCTTGTGTGGGGTGACCATTCAAAGTTACAATGGCACTGACAAAAGTGACTCACGACCGTTTTCCACACTTACGACTGTTGCAACATCCCCACAGTCATGAGAGGCCAGGCGAGGAGATGCATGCCTCGATGTGAGTGATGTTGAGTTGGCCACACCCAGCCAATAACATGACCACCAAGCCATGCCCACCAACTTAGCCACGCCCACAGAACCAGTTGTTAAAAAATTCGAATCCCACCCCTGGGCAAATCCCACCTCTGACTGGCCCCACCCCATCTATTCTCCATCTCCCATTGAGTCCCAGCTGATTGGCTGGGTCTTCTTTAGTTGCCCTGCACAGGAGAATGGAGCTGGAAAGGAGGTTAGTGGGGTGGGAAGGGAATGGGGATTTTGCAGTATCCTTCCCCGCCACGCCCACCAGCCACGCCCCACCAAGCCACGCCACACCCACCAAGCCACACTCACAAAACCGGTAGTAAAAATGTTTGAATCCCACCACTGACTTACAGCCATAACAAAGCCTGGCATTTCTGTCATAAGTCGAGACACCCCTAGAGTCCACCCAATTTTATGCCCTTTTTTAAAAAGCCCCGGTTGTTAAACTAATCCCTGCAATTGTTAAGTGAAATCACGTACTTATTAAATGAATTCATTTTCCCACAGTGACTTTGCTTGTGGGAATAACGATAGCAATAGCACTTATATACTGCTTCACGGTGCTTTATAGCTCCGTCTAAGCGGTTTACAGAGTCAGCCATCTTGCCCCTAACAATCTGGGTCCTCATTTTACCCACCTCGGAAGGATGGAAGGCTGAGTCAACCTTGAGCCAGTCAGGATCGAACTGCTGGCAGTGAGCAGTGAGTTAGCCTGCAGTACCGCCTTCTAACCACTACGCCACTCATGGGAAGCTGGCTGAGAAAGTCACAAACGATGATCACATGACCCTGGGACGGTGCCGCCACCATAAATTCATGCTGGTTGCCAAGCGGCCAAATCTTGATCACGTGACCACACTTGCAATGGTTGCAAGTGTGAGGACTGGTTGTAAGCCACTCTTTTCAGTGCCATTGTAACTTTAAATGATTGTTTAAAGAATGGTTATAAAGTTGAGGAGTACCAGTAACTGTTTGCCTTCCCCCCGCCTCAAAAATGGAGCTGTTTTTTGCATTCCTTCTCTCCCTCTTCCCCATACCCCAAATAAATAAATAAGTGGTTGGCATCACCCTGGGTCTGCCATTGGATTTGGCTCCATAGTGCCCAGTGGCAGGACCTTTTTCAGTTTTGGTGTCAACCATCCCAACTTGGTCAGTTAAAAAAAAAGACAAACTCTCAAATCCCTTGTCCCAAAGATGCTTTTTCAACAGTGTTCAACAGTGACCTCATATAACATATAAAAGACAATCAGAGTTGGAAGGGACCTTGTAGGTCCTCTAGTCCAACCCCCTGCCGAGCAGGAGACCCTACATCATTTCCGACAAATGGCAGTCTGATCTCTGCTTGAAAGCCTCCAGTGATGGGACACAGGGCAGAAAACGTCCTCATAAAGCACATCCCCACAACACGGTCCTTTCAGCAGTTCCAAGAAGGCTTTGCACCCATTTGCACTACTCAGATGACACACAGATAGACCTCCAAGTGGCCTCAACAGCTCTCTAAAAGGATGCAAATAACCAGCTGTCTGCAAAGAATATAAATCCTTCCATTCCCTACCTTCCAGTCAGAGCTGAAGAATGAAAAGCGAAATGTCTTCAAAGAAAAAGAAAAAGAAAAAACCAGAAAGACCAGTTGCCTCTTGAAAAAAAATCACCTTCAGGACAACCATGACCTGGAGGACTGAGCATCTCCAAAGACATTTAGCACCACAAATCCATCGCTCACTTTACTAAAGCCAAATGGTTACAGAAGCAGCAAAGCCAGATCTGAGATTTTTGCATTTCCTTTGTTCTCACCTGCCTCCCTGGTTATCTGTGAGTGTCCAATTAGATGCTAACAATTTGTTTGGGTAACACGATCCCTGTCTTCATGGGCTGGATGGTTCTGTTGTGGCCCTTGAGCTAGCGGCAGACTCAGACAGTGAGGAGGTTGGGGGTGAACATGGGCCAGTCCTGGAGTCTGGGGAAGGCTCTGACAAGGGCTCTGCATCGGAGGCAGAGATGGGGCCAGGGCTGTCTGACAGTTATCAGCTGCCTTCGGAGTGGGAAATCAGTGGGACAGAAGAACAGCTGGAGCCTGTTCCCAATGTGCACATGCGCAGAGCTGCCAGGAGAAGAGAACAGTTAAGGAACAAGGATCAACTCAAGAGTAAGGGCACAGGTGGATGGTGGACGGTGAATGGCCCCTCCCATAGGGAATAAAGAGGAGTGAAAGGGGAGTGGTGTTTGCAGGAGACAATTAGTTCAATTCATTAGGGCAGTGATCCCCAACCTTTTTACGCTGCGGCCCGGTATCCCCAACCTTTTTTATGGCGCGGCCCGGTACTGGCATTAGCTGGGCACCGCCATCTTTTTGATGAAAAAGTGCTCCGGTGACCTCACTGGAAGCACTTTTCATCAAAAAAGATGGTGGCGCCAGCGCTTCCGTGAGCTTTTCCGGGTAGAAATGGCTTTCTACCCGGAAAAGCTCATCGAAGCGCTGGTGCCGCCATCTTTTTGATGAAAAGCTTCCGGTGAGCTTTCTACCCGGAAAAGCTCACCGGAAGCACTTTTTCATCAAAAAGATGGCGGCGCCAGCAAGCCAGCGGCCCGGTAGGACTTGTTCCACGGACCGTACCGGTCCGCGGACCGGTGGTTGGGGACCCCTGCATTAGGGTGAAGATCTGTCCCTGACTTCTTGCCAAGTAATTTCTGCTACAGCATGGTGTTTGGAAGGTGTTTTTTTTCGGGATGAGGAATCGGCTTTGTGGTTTTGGGAATCCTAGGTCAGAACAGGTTCTGCATTCCTTAGTGTGACTGTCATGCCCCTGGTGGAGACTGACTCTGAGGAAGAGGAGGAACAGCCGACAGGGAGTGGAAGTGTGGCTCCGGAGGTTGTGGAGGAGGCTGGGGAAGGGCAGAGGCCGGCTGGGCAGTCAGAGGAGGACCCAGGCCCATCCCCTATCCATCCTAGGGCACGCAGGGAGGAGAGGATAAGGGAGAGATGTGGTCTCCTCTGGAGAAGAGGGCCTTAATCCTCTTCATGGGCTGCAGCTGTGACAACTGAATAAGAGTTTGGACCTGCGTACTGGCAAATGCTGGAAACAAAGTGTGTAAATATCTCTAGTTTATAGTTCCTCTCAGAGTTTGGCTTCCTTCCCAGTGTGTGTTATCTGTGGACATCCTCCAGCCCTTATCTTGCCTGGTTTGTGTTGCTTTTTTCCCTTCTTCGTGTAACTGTGTGGAAGTTTTTTTTTTGTCTTCCGTCAAAGATATTCGGAGCTTGGAAGCAAAATGAAGGAAGGGCTTCGTCTGTTTTCTGTGACTGTGTTTGTTTTGTATCCCACCCTGGGTCATCACAGTGACCTTGGAACAACCAGCAGCTTTCATGGGATGGCACAATGCATAGCTACTACTCCTCTCATGCTAACCCCCCCACCTTATTCCACCCCGTAATCCCCTCCCCTGTTGAGTTTGCTGACAGCAAACAATGCACAGCGTACCAAGATGGCAGTGGTGACATGGGGCTCCTGAAGGTCACTGCGTTAGACGAAGACGTCCCCGTTTTCCAGCAGCATTGATAGCCTAAAATGCAAATTGAACAAGGTGCCGCTGTCTTAGACAAGTAGCCCTTGACTTAACGACCACAGGTGGGGCCAGAATTTGTGGGGCTGTAGGTAGAGGTTCTACAGGAGAGGCTTTATTAAAGCTGGATTGTGCATTAATCCCTCTATCTATGGACACCCTCAAATATCTGTTGCAAAGGAGCAATGTTAGCCTTGTGCTGAATGAATTTAACAGGTTTCATACATCAGTTACATGGAATTTTAATATCTGGATTATAATTGTAGATTTATGGATTATAATTTTTCTCACTTGCTGCTGCTGTGTGTGTCTAGGGTTTGTAATTTGTTTTAATTGACTTTATGATTGCTGTCCAGGCACTTGTTTGAGGTGGGCAGCCATAGAAATTAATTGAATGAATGAATGAATGAATGAATGAACGAACAAACAAACAAAATGTGGAGATTCTCAGTCATCCAGATCATAGTTATCCCAAATATGCTTTTTTCTTTTTTTAATTTTTTTTAATCGATTTCCCATTAAATACATTTCTTAGTGTTTAATAAACATTGTGTTGTCTAGGCATTTAATTTGCTTAACACTACAAATTTACATTCTAAATCTCCACCCACTTTTTATTCCAGCCATTGGTAAAATAAATTCCATGTTTGATAATATTCTACATCTTCTTTCTGTTTAATTTTCAATGTCAATCTATCCATTTCTGTGCAATCTAGTATCTCACTGACTATCTCCTCATCTCATGGTATATCTTCATTTTTCCAGTATTGTGTGAATACAATCCTTGCCGATATTAAGGCATGTAATATTAAATACTTACTTATCATTTTTTTTCTGATATTGTACCTAATAAAAATAGTTCAGGTTTAAAATCTACCAAAGATGCTTTTTCAAGAGGCAACTGGACTTTGTTCTTCTTGGAAGATGTTTTGCTTCTCATCCAAGAAGCTTCTTCAGTTGCCCACCATTCAGTCAGAACTGAAGAAGCTTCTTGGCTGAGGAGTGAAAAGTCTTCAAGGAAAAATAAAGTCCAGTACTTTGGGCAATGAACGAACTCTACTTTTTCCTGGCAACCCCCCACAAGACATCTAGTTGTCCATTATGAAAAATAAATAATTGATGGACCAAAAAAGGCCTTGGCTGCATCTAGCAGAAATTTCTTATGTTCTTAAGACAGATCAACTATGGAATCTGTTAGCAGAGGACACAGAAAAGAGCCAAGTTTCTTGGTCTGGGAACTGTCCGTGGTGCTGACTGTTAGGGATAACATTGTTTACCCTAACTGGTTTGGGTAAAAATAATAAATAAGTTATCATGGTTTGTTGGTTAAAGTGTGTGTAACTTTAACTACAAGAATGTAATTAAGGGTGTGGTTGTAAAAGCAGCATAAAAGAAGCAAGTCAATTGCAGCTCTCTCTCTCTGGCTTAATGATCCCTAATTACTGGATGGATTGATGACTGCGTTTTTCCTTACTGGAACGGAGGAGAGAAAGGAGTGTTGATTTCTCAACGGAGAGAAGAGATAATACGGACTGATTTATTGTAAGTGAACTGACATTGGCTATTCAACACGGACTTTGCAAATTGAGTATCCCCGACTGGACTGACTGAAATGACACCAAGTAAACCGCACCAAACTTGATTGCAGGAAATACGACTTCAGCAACAGAGTGGTCAACGTCTGGAATACTCTACCCGACTCTGTAGTCTCTTCCCCAAACCCCAAAAACTTTAACCTTAGACTGTCTACTATTGACCTCACCCCCTTCCTAAGAGGTCTGTAGGGGGCGTGCATAAGCGCACCAACGTGCCTACCGTCCCTGTCCTATTGTTTCTCTTATTCTTTTATTTTTCTTATATGTACCCATTTCATGTATTCACAACTATGTATACGCTTATACTTATTATCTTGTAAACAATTGGCAAATCAAATCAAATCAAATCAAATAAATAAATAAATAAATACATGACTAATGGACCGTTTATTTTGACTATGCTATAATTCCTAATGGAATAAACTATATTTTTGATAGCACAAGCGTATCTGTCTTTTACTGCGTGTTAACTAAAATACAAACTTATCTCACACATTTACCTGTCTGCCTATCTGACTACGCTACAGATTCTGTTTAGTTTGTTTTCCTTAACACTCGTTGGGGAATTCAGGCTTAACACTGACTCAGACTGATTAGCGCCACTAAGAATCTCGGGATCCAGCTTTTGGAGGATCACATATTGGATCCACGAGGCACCCAAATCCTGCATTACATGTGCGGATAGGATTGTGACTTGTGCTTTGCAAGAGATGTGGGAGTGGATGCCATCTACAGAGAAGGTATTTAATATGGCAGTTAAGGTGCTGGCCTAAAAACTAGAAGATTGTGAGCTCTAGTCCCATGTTAGGCAGGGAAAGCCACCTGGGTGACTTTGGGCCAATCATTCCCTCTCTCATCCCAACCTACCTCTCAGAGTTGTTGTTGTGAAGAAAATAAGAAAAGGAAGGAGTATTAGATGTGTTCACTGCCTTGAGTTACTTATAAGAAGTAATAAAGGCAGGATTTTAAAAATAAATGAATGAATGAAATAAAGGTAATGACAACAACAATCATAATAATAAACCAAAGCCTCCCTCCCTCCCTCCTTCCCTCCCTGTCCCCTTCCTTCCTTCCTTCCTTCCTTCCTTCCTTCCTTCCTTCCTTCCTTCCTTCCTTCCTTCCTTCCTTCCTTCCTTCCTTCCTTCCTTCCCTCCCTCCTCCTCCTCCTCCTCCTCTCTTGCTCTTCTACTTCCCTTTCCTTTTCCTGAAGACAGAACAAGAAACAATGGATGAAAACTAACCAAGGAGAGAAGCGACCTAGAACCAAGGAGAAATTTCCTGACTGTGAGGACAGTGGAACAACTTGCCATCAGAAGTTGTGAATGCTCCGACACTGGACACTTTTCAGAAGAGATTGGACAACCATTTGTCTGAAGTGGTGTAGGGTTTCCTGCCTAAGCAGGGGGTTGGACTAGAAGATCTCCAAGGTCCCTTCCAACTCTGGTATTTTGCCAAAGTGAGCATGTGCCCAGGTGATTGCTTCTTTTGGATCCAGAGACAATGACCACACAGCTGAGCAAAGAGATGTACAGTTTTATTGTTAATTCAAGCAAGCAGATTTAAAAGTACAGGGTGGTCCTTGACTTACCACCACAATGGAGACCAACATTTCCATTGCTAAGCGAGACGGCTGTTCAGTGAGTTTTGCCCCATTTTATGACCTTTCTTGCCACTGTTGTGAAGGGAATCATTGTCGTTGTTAAGTTACCGGCTTCGTTGTAAAGTGAATCCAGCTTCCCCATTGACTTTGCTTGTCAGATGGTAGCCAATGGTGGCCAACATGACCCTGGGGACACTGCAGCCATCATAAATATGAAGCAGCTGCCAAATGTCTGAATTTTGATCACACGACCCTGAGGATGCTGAGGTCATAAGTGTGAAAAATGGTCATAAATCCCTTTTTTCAGTGCTGTTGTGACTTCGAATGGTCACTAAACGATCGGTTGTAAGTTGAGGATTGCCTGCACTGAGGATGATGTTTCATAGGTCTGATTTTATGAAGTGGGCTTTCTTTCACAGATCCCCGTCCACCTACACATGCATGCAAACACACAAACACACGGAAGGGATTGTTGGAATTGGCGAGATCACAGGGAATTCAAATGCAGAACTACAGAGAGGTATAAATATCAAATAATTTGCCAGGCTTCTGCTGAAAAACGCAGCCAACCTCACCCCCAATCTCCACCCTGTTTCTGCAATGCACAGAATGGATATTTTCATGCATTGAAAACTCAAATCAATTTCCCGTAATTGTTTGGATCAATAGTTGGAACAAATAGTTCAGGCCCTGAACTATTAGCTAATAGCTAAGATGGTCTTGGCCCTACGTGAGTGAAAAGATTGACCAGTGGAACAAGGCCTTTGACCTTGGCTGGTAAATTTTGTAAATGGAATAGAATAGAATAGAATAGAATAGAATAGAATAGAATAGAATAGAATAGAATAGAATAGAATAGAATAGAATACGAAAAGATGGAATAGAATAGAATAGAATAGAATAGAATAGAATAGAATAGAATAGAATAGAATAGAATAGAATACGAAAAGATGGAATAGAATAGAATAGAATAGAATAGAATAGAATAGAATAACAGAGTTGGAAGGGACCTTGGAGGTCTTCTAGTCCAACCCCCTGCCTAGGCAGGAAACCCTACACCACTTCAGACAAATGGTTGTCCAACATCATCTTAAAAACTCCCAGTGTTGGAGCATTCACATCCAGGCGAGCTGTCCCACTGATGAATTGCTTTAACTGTCAGGAAATTTCTCCTTAGTTCTAAGTTGCTTCTCTCCTTGATTAGTTTCCATCTGTTGCTTCTTGTCCTTCTGGCGCTCTTCTTTGTGGCAGCCTCTGAGATATTGGAACTCTGCTATATCATGTCAGCCCTAGTCCTTCTCTTCAACAAACTGGGTATATCCAGTTCCAGCAACCGTTCTTCATATGTTTTAGCCTCCAAGTCTCCTAATCCTCTTTGTTGCTCTTCTCTGCACTCTTTCTAGCGTCTCAACCTCTTTTTTACATCGTGGCAATCAAAACTCCATGCAGGATTCCAACTGTGGCCTTACCAAAGCAGACTGAAACCTAGAAACATAGAAAACTCATGACACAAAGAGACACAGCGGTTCGTTGCATTTGTTTTTTGTTTTGTTTCTTTTCTTTTCAATTTATGCATTATTTTTAATTATTTTTTACTTTGCTTCATTTTTAAGATACTTTTATGGACACTGAGAACATTTGCATCAAGACAAATTCCTTGTGTGTCCAATCACACTTGGACAATAAAGAATTCTATTCTTTTCTGTTCCGTTCTGTTCCATTTTATTCTATTCTTTGTCGGATGACGGACATGTGTTTATCCCAAGCATGTTTAAACTCAGTGACTGATGTTTGAGCCACTAATGTGGTGGCGTGGTGGTGCTGTGGTTAGAATTCAGTACTGCAGGCTGCTTCTCCCGACTGCCGGCTGCCAGCAGTTCAGCAGTTCGAATCTCACCAACTCAAGGTTGACTCAGCTTTCCATCCTTCTGAGGTCAGTAAAAGGAGGAGCCAGATTGTTGGGGGTGATAGGCTGACTCTGTCAATCACTTAGACAGGGCTGTAAAGCACTGTGAAGTGGTATATACGTCTAAGTGCTACTGTTACCTTCGCTGACGTTGGTTTTCAGGAGGCAACTAGACTTTCTGGTTTTTCTTTGAAGACGTTTCGCTTCTCATCCAAGAAGCTTCTTCAGCTCTGACTGGATGATGGCGAATGGGAGGATTTATATTCCTTGCAGACAGCTGGTCATTTGCATCCTTTTTAGAGAGCCCTTGAGGCCACTTGGAGGTCTATCTGTGTCCTCAGGGTCACTCAGCAGAATATTCACCCTCCATTTTTGGGCCTCAGCAAACACTGCTGAAAGGACTGTGTTGTGGAGCTGTGCTTTCTGCAGGATGCTTTCTGCCCTGTGTCCAATATACACCCTCCATTTTTGCATCCAGTTGAGAGAGGGTGACATGAGGAGAACATTCGGTATAAAATTCCGAAATGGAGCCTCGCTATATGGCCAAATTCTAGCAAAGCAATTCTTGGTAATGAACAATGGAGGAAGTCTAATTAAAATGCAAATAGCCGCTATCATCCAATGGCTGCATTTGCATAGGATGTTTCGTTTGATTATCGAATTAACTTGTTTTTTGGGACGTCACACTGAGTAACGAAATGGGAAGATCTGCCGAACACGGAATACTGTGGAAAAATGGATGAAGGCCAGGCCTTCCCGAAAGTAAAAGAGGGCAGGGCACCATGCCCTTGAACCCTACACTCTTTTTATGGGTGTCAAGGAGGCTGTTGGGGTCCTGGTGTTGAGTTTTTAGACCCCCTCCCCACATGGCATCCCAATGAAGGATTAAAAAAAAACAACCCAAACTATTTTCCAAAGTACCTGAAGGCAGGAGAAGAAGGAACAGATGGAAACTAATCAAGGAGAGAAGCCATACATATTATGGCATAGAATACATATTTTAGATACTGTTGTGGTTCACCGGCAGCAGGTGCAGACGGCTGAGGTCTCGGAGAGCGAGGACTCAGATGAGGGGCCTGCGTGTGATGCAGGGATGAGGCCAGGACCATCAGGGAGTGGAATGCTGGCTTCGGAGATTGTGGAGGCTGGCAGCAATGATGAAGAGCCCACAGAGGAGCCTGTGCCAAGTGCGCGTGCACGCAGGGCTGCTTGAAGAAAAGAGCAGCTGCAGCAGCACGGGCGAATCGGGAGTAAGGCTGCAAGGTGATGGCCCCTCCCTTAAGGGATAAAAGCCAGCCCTCAGAGGTGGGATTCTTTGCAGGAAGCAAAGAAGTTTTTCCACTCAAGCCTTGTGGACGTTCAGAATATCTCGGTTGGTGTTTGGAGACTCTTTGTGTTTGAAATATTTCACAGTAACTTTATCTAGCGTTCTTGGCAGCCTTGCACAACCTTGGCAAGGCTCGTTCTTATCAGAGACAATTAGTTTGAAACAACCTTTTAACCGGGAAGGAATTAGTAAAGAATCATTAAAAGATTTTGCTGTTACGTCTGTTTCGTGTTTGTTTCCTTGGAACAAGGTTTGAGTCAGAACAGGTACATTTATACATCTGTACATTTATGCAATAGTTTCCAATTCTAGTCATCCATTCTGCCAACCCTATTCTCTTTTGATTCTAGATCTTTCCTTTCCCCCCACCATTGATAGAATTTATCCCATACTCTATAGTATTTTATCTCTTCTTTATTTTCCATCTCTAAAGTTAGTTTATCCATCTCAGCGCATATCTTTTGTATTACATCATTTTCATCAGGAATTTGTCTTTCCACTTTTGAGCAAAAGTTAGTCTTGCTGCTACAATCACATGCATCATTAAATAGATCCCTTTTTTTATTGTATTTTCTGTTATAATTCCAAGAAGAAGAAAAATCCGGTTTGTGTTTCACTTTATGCCCTACCATCTCCTCAAACCACCTCTGCCAATTCTCTGCCAAAATTCCTGGGATTGTCGGAATGATCACACCACGTCCGATGTTTTTAATAATTTACTTCATAAAATTTTGTTTTTTTAAAAAAAAGGGAGAGAAGCAACCTAGAAGTAAGGAGAAATTTCCTGATGATGAGAACAATTGATCCGTGGAATTGCTTGCCTTTAGAAGTTGTGAGTGCTCCAACACTGGAGGTTTTAAAAAAAGAGATTGGACAACCCTTTGTCTGAAGTGGTGTCAGGTTTCCTGCCTGTGCAGGCGGGCAGAGTAAAATATCCCCAAAGTCCCTTCCAACTCTGTTATTCTGTTATCCTCATGTCCTATATTCCTTGCAGACAGCTGATCATTTGCATCCTTTTAGAGAGTTGTTGAGGCCACTAAGAGGCCACTTATCTGTGTCCTCAGAGTCTCTTGAATAGTGCAAATGGGTGTGGAGCTGAAGATGTTTCTGGGATGAGAAGCGAAACGTCTTCAAAGAAAAAACAAGGAAGTCCCGTTGCCTCCTGAAAAAAAAGCACCTTTGGGACAACCATGGCCTGGAGCAGGGGTCTCCAACCTTGGCCTCTTTAAGACTTGTGGACTTCAACTCCCAGAATTCCTCAGCCAGCAAAGCTGGCTGAGGAATTCTGGGAGTTGAAGTCCACAAGTCTTAAAGAGGCCAAGGTTGGAGACCCCTGGCCTGGAGGACTGAGAATCTCCATAGACTCTTAGCTATTCACTTTGGGATGAACTTCTTTCAAATGGTTGTGGGAGTAGGACTGGATTGCCAGGGGGAAAAATTGCAGACTACAGGAACCATTTGCGCTTCTATTTGAGATGCAGACAACACAGGCTCATCCCCGACAGCCGGGGGCCTGACTTCAACAGGGAAGGGACACAAGGCAGAGAAAAACATCCTGCAGAAAGCACAGCTCCACAACACACAGGTCCTTTCAGCAGTTCCGAGAAGGCTCCACACCCATTTGCATCACTCAGGTGGCCCTAAGGATACAGATAAGCCTCCAAGTGGCCTCAACAACTCTCTAAAAGGATGCAAATGACCAGCTGTCTGCAAGGAGTAATCAATCCTTCCGCTCCCCACTATTCTGTCAGAGCTGAAGAAGCTTCTTGGAGGAGAAGTGAAACGTTTTCAAAGAAAAACCAGAAAGTCCAGTTGCCTCCTGAAAAAGCACCTTTGGGATCTACTGGAAAAATATAATTTCTTGCATTTTCATAGCCTCTGTTCATGTCCAACTATATGTTTACTTACGTACAGGATAATGCCGTACAGGTTACATACAGTTTCATACCAATTTTTAATGCCTTGGTAAGGCCACACTTGGAATACTGCATCCAGTTTTGGTCGCCACGATGAAATAAAGATGTTGAGACTCTAGAAAGAGTGCAGAGAAGAGCAACAAAGAGGATTAGGGGACTGGAGGCTAAAACATACGATGAACGGTTGCAGGAACTGGGCATGGCTACTCTAGGGAAGAGAAGATCTAGGGGTTACATGATAGCCATCTTGCAATATCTGAGGGGCTGCCCCAAAGAAGAGGGAGTCAAGCTATTCTCCAAAGAACCTGAGGGCAGGACAAGAAGCCATAGATGGAAACTAATCAAGGAGAGAAGCAACTTAGAACTAAGGGGAAATTTCCTGACAGTTAGAACAATTAACCAGTGGAACAACTTGCCTCCAGAAGTTGTGAATGCTCTAACACTGGAAGTTTTAAAAAGATGTTGGATAATCATTTGTCTAAAGTGGTGTAGGGTTTCCTGCCTAGGCAGGGGGTTGGACTAGAAGACCTCCAAGGTCCCTTTCAACTCTGTTATTCTATTCTATTCTAGGAGTCACCCGTGAGAGAATCATCCCTGCACGTAGAAAAGTAGCACATTAAGAAGAAGGCCTCTTTTGATGTTCTCATTTTCCATGCTGGGAAACTTCATGATCCCTGCAAGGGGAGAAGATTTAAATGTGCTTCAGTTTGGACTGCCAGTCACTGAGAGCGGACTCCTTTGAAGGTGAAGGAATCCCATTTTATGATGGTTATTATTGTTTTATTGCCACTCGTTTGCCTGCCTTGTAATTTATTTGTTAATCTGCTCTCCAGCTCATGAATTTTGTGTTCAGAAAATGGGGAAAGGGAGAGAGAGAGAGAGAGAGAGGGAGGGACGGAGGGAGGGAGGGAGGGAAAGAGACATTAAAGACACATTGTTAGCTCTTTGGAAGGTGAAGGACAAAATTTGAGGAAGGAAATGTGGTGCTATCATTTCATCCTTTGTAAAAAAAAAAAGACAACTCTAAAGTCAGCAAAAAGAAAAAAGATTCTTCAATTAATAATTATTGAAGCTTCCAACGCTTGAGGTCAACAACAATTCATCCTTCCCTCCCAATTTCCTCCCCCACCTATTCATCCCTTCCTCTTTCCCTTCCCCTCCCTCTTCCATCTTCTCCATTCCTCTCCCTCCTTGCCCTACTTCCATCCATCTCTCCATCCTTTATCCTTACCTCTCCAACTCTCTCTCCTCTGCCATCCCACCTCCTTCTCCATCTCTCTCCTCTACCCTACTCCATCCCTCCCTCCTCCAGTCCTCTCTCCTCCCTCCTCTCATTTCCTCCCTCTTCCATCCTTCCCTCTCTCCATTCTCTCTCCTTATCCTCCCTCTGCCCATCCCTCCTCCTTCTCTCCATCCATCCATCTCTCCATCCTTTATCCTTCCCTCTCCAAGTCCTCTCTCTCTCTTCCTCTGCCATCCCTACCTCCTTCTCTCCATTCCTCTCCCTACCTCCATCCATCTCTCCATCCTTTATCCTTCCTTCTCTCCAGTCCTCTCTCTCTTCCTCTGCCATCCCTCCCTCCTTCTCTCCATTCCTCTCCCTTTCCTTCTGCCCTACCTCCATCCATCTCTCCAAACTTTATCCTTCCCTCTCTCCAGTTCTCTCTCTCTCTCCTCCCTCCCTCCCTCCCTCCCTCTAACTGCTACTACACTGGCTGTGATTTTTGCCATCTCTTCCTGACTCCCTAATGCCAACCTTTCCCTCCGTTCCTTCTTTTATACCCATTTCCCTCCTCCTCTTCCAATTTTACGAGCATTTTCAGTGCAAAGCCTATCGTTTCCCTTTATGGTACTCCAAACCGAATGAAGCAATAAAATTATGAACAGTTTTTACGAGGGGTTTCAAGGGATGAGACGGTATTGATGGTCCAGGGGCTGTATCCATCTTCCCAACAGTTCCTCTCTCCCTAAATTCTCTCCTTTCACCTCCGTCTCTTTCTTTCCCCTCCCCACTTGCCTCCAAACACCCTCGTGGTTGCTTCTGCAGGGCCGACGGTGCCAAGACGAAGAGGGGAGGGCAGCGCAGGGAAAGGGATGAGAAGGAGCGAGATCCACGTAACTATTTTTCATGCATTTAATATATTAATTATGCAGTAAATGTTCCCTCGGTTATACTTGGCTTGGCGGAGAATGACAGCTTGCACTGGGTGCTGGAAAGCTGGCCCATCAGCCCACCGTCTATTATATCGGAGAGGTCAGGTTGGGGTTAATGTAACTTTTTATTTGCTGATTTTTCATAGGTGGGAGCCAAGCTGGGGGAGAAACCTGCCAGGAGGGAGGGAGGTAAAGGAAGGTACTTTGGGAGAGGGAAGATACGAGCTGAGATATGGGTTTTAAGTCTCCTGGCTTTGACCCTTCCGGATTGGCTGTCCTGATTAGGCGCTGGGGAAAGAAAAGGAGAGGTGCCACTTTACATTAATTTCCCTTATGAATTTATGGCTCGGCACAGAACCACACTTTCCTGCCAGTTTCTACCAAGGGGGCGGTTCTTCTCACCACACAACATTTGGGAAGAAGGTTTGTGAAACCGAGCGTTTCAACGGAGATCACCAGAGGCTGTGTTAACTGGGGTGTTTTGATGCAGGGAGAAGAAAAAGTAAAAATCTCTTTCTAGTTGGGCTCTGCACTGGGTAGCATTTGTTTGCTTGTTTGTTTAGAACCATATTTATTTATCATGTTCAGTCCCTCATAGAGCAATTAATAATATAGTAGGTAGGGTAGGGTAGAATAGAAATAGAATTAGAAATAATTAGAATTAGAAGGTTTTTTTTATTGTTTTCTATATTTTTCTTTCTATTTTCTTCTTCTTTTCTTCTTTTCTTTCTTACATTTATGTATGTGTTGTTGGTCTGTTTTAATTGTAAAATTAATAAAATGTATTTTAAAAAAAGAAATAATTAGAATAGAATAGAAAGGAATGGAAATAATAGAATAGAATAGAAATAATAGAATAGAATAGACCAAGAATGGAATAGAATAGAATAGTAATAATAGAATAGACTAGAACAAGAATAGAATTTCAATTTTACTTTATTGTGCAATTGTGCAATGACAATAGTAAAGTAAAGTAAAGTAAACTAATAGAATAGAAATAATAGAATGGAATGGAATGGAATGGAATGGAATAGAATAGAATAGAATGGAATGGAATAGAATAGAATAGTAATAATAGACTAGACTAGAACAAGAATAGAATTTCAATTTCACTTTATTGTGCAATTGTGCAATGACAATAGTAAAGTAAAGTAAAGTAAACTAATAGAATAGAAATAATAGAATGGAATAGAATAGAATGGAATGGAATGGAATGGAATAGAATAGAATAGTAATAATAGACTAGACTAGAACAAGAATAGAATTTCAATTTCACTTTATTGTGCAATTGTGCAATGACAATAGTAAAGTAAAGTAAAGTAAACTAATAGAATAGAAATAATAGAATGGAATGGAATGGAATGGAATGGAATAGAATAGAATAGTAATAATAGAATAGACTAGAACAAGAATAGAATTTCAATTTCACTTTATTGTGCAATTATGCAATGACAATAGTAAAGTAAAGTGAAGTAAACTAATAGAATAGAAATAGAATAGAATGGAATGGAATGGAATGGAATGGAATGGAATAGAATAGAATAGAATAGAATAGAATAGAATAGAATAGAATAGAATAGAATAGAATAGAATAGGATTAAATTCAGGTAGTCCTTGACATAATCATAATTGGGATTGGAATTTCCATTGTAAGACATTGCAGTTATAAGTCAAGTCAGACCTGTTTTTTTGACAATTCATGTGGCAGTTGTTAAGTGAATCTTTCCAGCTGCTCAGGGAATTACATGGCCAGTTTTCCCAATGGGCCACAAATCAGCAAAAAAAAAAAAAAAGTCTCGAATTGCAATCACGTGACTGTAGGACACTGCAACCAGTCGTAAATGCGAGCTGGTTGCCAAGCACACAAATTGTGATCCCTGTGAGGGTGATGATGTGGTACGACAGTCATAAGCACGAGGACAGGCTGCAGGTCACTTTTTCAAAGGCCGTCCTAACATTGGACCATTGTTAAACGAACCGTCATAATCAGGAGTGGGATTCTGCTGGTTTGGACTGGTTCAGGTGACTCCCTAGCTCCGAAGATCAGCAAACCGGTTCGCTCTGACAATTATGTGGGCCTGCCTGCCCCCATGTGCTGTACTGGCCTTTACTGTCCCAGCTGATCAGCGTGGAAAGGTGGATTGCAACTCCTCAGCTGTGTTTCTCCCTCGAAATAACATAGCAGGTAAGGATTTTTGCATTCTGTTCACTTCGTGCGTGCGATCACCGAGTTGTGTGATGACCTGGGGCGTGGCACAAAAGCAACAAAGTCACAAAAGTAGGTAAAGTCCCTTTAATACCTCCAACTTGGCCCCCAATGTCTAGTTATCATCGGCTGGAGAGAAAAAAACTCTCCCAAGAACAGTTTTTAAAGGAAGAAATTCCATCTGAACCCAAAGTACGTATAGATTATAAATAAAAAAACCAACACAAACCACGCTGCAGCAATTAACGAGACAGGGCAGGATAAGGAACTAAAGACTTCAAAAGATAACGAAACACACACACAGTTGGGAGGATGCCAGAAGTCAGATAAGACTTGACACACCAAAATAATGCACGCTTTGCTTCCAGCAAGGTGCTGTATGCAAACACCCTTTTAAAATCCTGTTTTCCCAGCTGCAGCTAATGAAGGGAATCAGGGCCCTTTTCTGCCCCGTAACCAACATAACTCACGTTGCTCCCTTCTCCGTTCCTCCCTGTGTGCCCTAGGATGAAGAGGAGGTGGCCCTGGGTCTTCCTCTGAAGGCTCAGCCGGACTGTGCCTTCCCTAGTTTCTTCCACCGCCACCAGAGCCACACTCCCACTCCCTGTCAGGTGCTCGACCTCCTCATCGAAATCAAATTCCAACAGGGGCATGGCAGGTTGTTATACTGGCAGCATCCCACCCCTGGTCATAATTTGAGGATTACCTGTATAAATAAGGGGAATATGAGTATAGTAAAGTAACCTCAGTCCTCCAAATCCCTATTTCTAGGGGGTTCCCCCCCCCCAAAAAAAAGCCTGCCAAGGGGACGGTGTCATCATTTCCTTCCTAGCAATTAATAGTTGACTTCCTCTTGGTTGTGGGAAACGGTCCAGACCAATGGCTCTGACCTCATATAACTCAGCGGCCAATGCAGACATGATTAACTCCCGGTGGATTTACGGGATCTGAGCATGCATTTCCTTCGGAGGGTTGTAAATCCAGGGCTGCCCGTTGATCGTCTCCCCTCTTGAGGCTGATTCAGAAGGCATTTTTCAAAGGGCCTCCCGGGCACCTCCTGAAAGGCAAGGAATGACCTTTGAGACTCTTTGGGGGAAGGGCTCAGCCATTGGGGAAGAAAACCTACCCTCTGTTTTCTTTTCTTTTTTTTATATCAAGACTTTTATTCAACTTTATTATAAGCTAAAAATACCAGGAAGAAACAAAAATTAAGAAAGTACTGTATGTAAAAGGAAGAAGAAGGGAAGGAAGGAAGGAAGGAAGGAAGGAAGGAAGGAAGGAAGGAAGGAAGGAAGGAAGGAAGGAAGGAAGGAAAGAAAGAAAGAAAGAAAGAAAGAAAGAAAGAAGGAAAAAAGATGGAAGGAAGGAAAGATGGAAGGGGAGAGAGGGAGGGAAGAAATAGAGGAAGGAAAGGAAAGAAGAAAGGAAGGAGGGAAAAGAAAGAAAAAGGAAGAAAGGGATGCCGGAAGGAAGGAAAGAAAAGAGATCAAGGAAAAAGAGAGGGAAAAGGAAGGAAGGACAGGGAGGGAGAGGACGAAGAAGGAAGGAAGGAAGGAAAGAAGGAAAAAGATGGAAGGAAGGAAAGATGGAAGGGGAGAGAGGGAGGGAAGAAATAGAGGAAGGAAAGGAAAGCAGAAAGGGAGGAAAAGAAAGAAAAAAGAAAGAAAGGGATGCCGGAAGAAAGGAAAGAAAAGAGATCGAGGGAAAAGAGAGGGAAAAGGAAGGAAGGAAGGACAGGGAGGGAGAGGGGAAGAAAGGAAGGAAAGAAAGAAAGGGAGGGAGAGAGGAAGGAAAAGAGATCAAGGGAAAAACAGGAAAAGGAAGGAGGGAAGGAAGGAAGGAAAGACAGGGATAGATAGAGGGAAGGAGGGAGGGAGGAGGTCAAAGGAAAAAGAAGAAAAGGAAGGAGGGAAGGAAGGAAGGGAAAGAGGGATGGAGGAAGGGAAGGACGGAGGAAGGAAAAGAGATCAGGGGGAAAGAGGGAAGGAAGGAAGGAAAGTCAGGGAGGGAGGGAGGGAGAAAAGAGGAAAGGAGGAAGGAAAGGAGTTGAGTCAAGTCGAAAAGGCGAATTCCTACCCAGGGTTGGCTCCGTTGCCTTCCCTCCAACCATGGCTAGCTGCTCTAAAGGGCTCTAGGACAAAGCTGGCGGGGGGCGGGGAGGGGACGGGGAGAGGGGGCTCTGGTAAAAGGAAAGGTTAATAGGAAAAGCGAGGCTGGGGCCATCAGCATGTAGGGCACGTCAAAGCGCCCGGCCGCTCGCTGATGGCTTCGAACTGGGAGCTGACAGGAGATAGAGAAGCGCTGAGGGAAAATAATGCAGAGTGACGCCTGCGCTGCGCCGGGAGGGGGGCGGCGGCGGCCACCGCACCCCGCACCCCGCACCCCGCACCCGCACCTGCCAAACGGGGGAGCCTCGCGGGGCGGCCCCGCGCGGGGACCGGCCGAAAGAGACGCGCCTGGCCCGGCCGCCGCGGGAAATGGGAACTAGAAATTGGGGGGGGGCGGGGGCGGGGGCGCTTGCGTTTGTTAACGAGCTGGGCAGAAAGACCCGGGGGGGATTTCAACCCCGGCTCTCCGGTTCCCGAGGCTGAGGAGCGGCCTGCTTTATATATCTATGTATCTTTCTATATCTCTATATCGATATCTAGATCGATAGATCGATAGATAGATAGATGTCCTATTATTCACTTTCTTTGCTTTTCCTTCCTTTTCTCCCTCCACCTCTTCCCTTCCTTCCCTTCTTTCTCCCTCATTCTCTTCTTCCTCCCCTTCCTTCCCTTCTTTCTCCTCATTCTCTTCTTCCTCCTTCCTTTCTTCCCTTCTTTCTCCCTCATTCTCTTCTTCCTTCCCTTCTTTCTCCCTCATTCTCTTCTTCCTCTTCCCTTCCTTCCCTTCTTTCTCTCTCATTCTCTTCTTCCTCCTCCCTTTCTTCCATTCTTTCTCTCTCATTCTCTTCTTCCTCTTCTTTTCCTTCCCTTCTTTCTCTCTCATTCTCTTCTTCCTCCTCCCTTTCTTCCATTCTTTCTCCCTTATTCTCTTCTTCTCTTCCCTTCCCTTGTTTCTCCCTCATTCTCTTCTTCCTCCTCCCCTTCTTCCATTCTTTCTCCTCATTCTCTTCTTCCTCTTCCCTTCCTTCCCTTCTTTCTCTCTCATTCTCTTCTTCCTCCTCCCTTCCTTCCCTTCTTTCTCCCTCATTCTCTTCTTCCTCTTCCCTTTCTTCCATTCTTTCTCCCTCATTCTCTTCTTCCTCCTCCCTTCCTTCCCTTCTTTCTCCCTCATTCTCTTCTTCCTCTTCCCTTTCTTCCATTCTTTCTCCCTCATTCTCTTCTTCCTCCTCCTTCCTTCCCTTCTTTCTCCCTCATTCTCTTCTTCCTCTTCCCTTCCTTCCCTTCTTTCTCCCTCATTCTCTTCTTCCTCTTCCCTTTCTTCCATTCTTTCTCTCTCATTTTCTTCCTCCTCCCTTCCTTCCCTTCTTTCTCCCTCATTCTCTTCTTCCTCTTCCTTTCTTCCATTCTTTCTCCCTCATTCTCTTCTTCCTCCTCCCTTCCTTCCCTTCTTTCTCCCTCATTCTCTTTTTCCTCCCCCTTTCTTCCCTTCTTTCTCCTTTTCCCCTCCTCTTCCCTTCTTTCTCCCTCCCTTTCTTCCTTTACCCTCTTCCCTTCTTAGAAGAGATTCTTCCTCTTTTCTTTCCCCCTTTCTCCTTTCTCTCCTTCTCCTTCCTCCTTTTCCTTTCTTCCCTTCTTTCTCCTTCCTTCTCTTCCTCCTCCCTTTCTCCCCCTTCCTCCCCTTCCTCTTTTCCCTTTTTCTCCTTCTCCTTCCTCCTCTTCCTTTTCCCCTTTCCCCTTCTTTCCCCTTCCTTCCTCCTCTTCCTCTTCAATTTCTTCTTTCCTTTCTCCTCCTCCCCTCCTTTTTCTTCCTCCTCCTCCTCCTCCTCCTCCTCCTCCTCCTCCTCCTCCTCCCCTCCTCCTCCTCCTCCTCCTCCTCCTCCTCCTCCTCCTCTCTCCTTCTCTTCTCTCTATTCTTCCCTTCCCTTCTGTTTCATTCTCTTTTCTCCCTTTACTTACCAGTTTCTCTCTCTTTCTTCATCCTTTTTCTTTCCCCTTTTCTTCTTCCTCTTCCTTTCCCCTTCTTCCCCCTTTACTTCCTCCCTTTCCCTTCCTCCTCATCTTCTCCTTTTCCTTATCCATCCCCTCTCTTCTCCTTCTTCTTCTTTCCCCCTTCTCCATTCTCTTCCTCTCCCCTTTCTCCTTCCTTTTACTTTCCCCCTTTTCTCCTCTCTGCTGGAAGTCTGTTTTCCCCTTTAACAGTTCATACATTTTATTAAAAAAACAACAACAACACCACTCCCAAATCCACTTTCTGATAATTTGAACCAATTGGTAACTTCCTCTTTGGAGAAGCCAAGGAAATGGTGGCACTTCCCTCTTAAGTGACAGGCTTTCCAATAGCTGAAGATGGTTAATGACCTCTTTCCTGGATTAAACAGACAAAGCCCCTTCCACCTTTCCTTGCGGGAAGCACCATTAAGGGGGAGGGAAAGGAGAGCCGCTTGGCAGCATAGTATTTCCAGATTGCATTTGTGTTACGTTTAGGGCATTGAAACGGAAGGAAGGAAGGAAGGAAGGAAGGAAGGAAGGAAGGAAGGAAGGAAGGAAGGAAGGAAGGAAGGAAGGAAGGAAGGAAAAAAAGAAAGAATCCTGCCCCCAAAGAATCTTGGTGTGCTCAAAGCCATGGCAATCATTTCAATGGCTTCTCTGTTTTTTTGAAGTGTTTACTGTAGGCAGGTGTGCCTGTGTGTCAATAACACAGGAAGTGGGATGATACTACAGACTGAAAAGACCTGAATTATACAAGTTCAGCCCTCCCTGTTTTAGTCAGGCAGTCTTCATTTAAGACTAGACAATCCTCCCTCCCTTGCTTCTTTCCTCCCACCCAGCTTGTCCTGTCTCCTTTCCTTTCTCTCTCTCGACCTCCCTTCCTCCTTCCCTTCTTTTTCTTCCTCCTTCCCTTCCTCCCTCCCTTCCTCTATCCCACCCATCCAGCTTGCCTTTTCTCCTTCCCTTCTTCTGTCCCTCCCTCCCTCTCTTCCTCTTCTCTCTTCCCTTCTTTTCCTTCCTACCTTCCTTCTCTTCCCTCCCTCCCTTTCTTCCTTTTCCCTCTTCCCTTCTTATCCCCCCTTCTTCCCTTCTTTTCCTCCTTTCTTCCCTCCTTTCTTCCTTTTCCCTCTTCCCTTCTTATCCTTCCTTCTTCCCTCCCTTCTTCCCTTCTTTTGCTCCCTTCTTTTTCTTCCTCCCTCCCTCCTTCTCACCCATCCAGCTTGCCTTTTCTTTTCCTTCTTCTGTCCCTCCCTCCCTCTCTTTCTCTTCTCTCTCTTCCCCTCTTTTCTTCCCTTCCTTTGTTCCTTCTTTCTTCCCTCCCTCCCTGTCTTCCTTTTCCCTCTTCCCTTCTTAACCTCCCTTCTTTTCCTCTCCGCTCCCTCCCTCCCTCCCCTCCTAACCCTAACCCTAACCTTTCCCTCCCTTACCTCCCTCCCTCCCTCCCTCCCCAATGGATGCATCAGGTGGGAAGAGTGAGGCAACATGAAATGGTTCCTATCATTAGAAACCATATGATCACCTGTCAAAGACCACCTGTGGGTTGGAGCAGATAAGAAGTAAGAAAATGCACCAAGCTGATGCTAGGGTACCTGTTCTCTGGACAAAACAGGCCATCTCTGGGGCCAAAGCAAAGGAATGGGCAAAATCCTGAAAGGGGTTTCATACGATGGCTTTATTTCCAGGCAGTTTAACAAAGACAAGTTAAGCAACTTAAAGCTGCATGGAGGGAAAACCCGTGAAGCAATGTATTAATATATTAATGAATATGTGACTGGAACAATATATGATTGGATTCATATTGCCTTTCTGCCCTGTATAACACTGAAGATGATATACAATCATTTTTGTAAAAAAAAGAAAAGAAAAGATACAAAAATAGAAATCCCAATAGTAAAATTACTGCATTAAAATGAAAATTATAATCCATACTATTACAATCAATTAGCAGCGTTTATAGCTCCTTCCATCTCTGCAAGTTTCTTAGGGAGAGTTGTAATTCACGCAAACAAGACTGTAAAGCCAAGTCAAATAAATAATGAATGGCTCTAAAATAGACAGTTATATATACAGCCCAATCCCTCCTAAACAGGCCATGCTTTGCATGCAGCTCAAATGGCAGCATCAGCAGTAATAAGAAGGAATGAGAATCTGTAAATTTGCCTAGATAATATGGTCACGGACCAGTTTTCAGTGGTGCATTACAGAAAAGCCTCACTGTTATCTATCCCCAACTAATTTTTCATCGCTCTGCCAACAAAAGTGCGTATAGTCAAGGGTCTGGTTTTCCCAGTTGCAATGTATGGCTGTGAAAGTTGGACCCTAAGGAAGGCTGAGCGTCAAAGAACGGAGGCCTTTGAACTCTGGTGCTGGAGAAGACTCCCTTGGCGAGTCCCTTGGACTGCAAGGCCATCCAACCGGTCAGTCCTAGAGGAGATCAACCCTGACTGCTCTTTGGAAGGCCAGATCCTGAAGATGAAACTCAAATACTTTGGCCACCTCATGAGAAGGAAGGACTCACTGGAGAAGAGCCTAATGCTGGGAACGATGGAGGACAATAGAAGAAGAAGGGGACGGCAGAGAAGGAGGTGGCTGGATGGAGTCGCTGAAGCAGTAGGTGTGACCTTAAATGGACTCCGGGAGATGGTAGAGGACAGGAAGGCCTGGAGGAACATTGTCCATGGGGTCGCGATGGGTCAGACACGACTTCGCAACTAACAACAAAAATAACAATTTTTCATCCAATTTCATAAAAGGAGATTCTTTCAAAAGAGGAAAATTAGATGTAAAACCTGGAGGATGTTAAGATGAGATTGGGCAATCATTTTTCGAGAATGATATAGGGCAGGGGTGTGAAACTCAATTTCATTGAGTTAGGGTGGTGGCCAGGGGATCGTGCCCAGCTCAACATCACTCATGTCTAGGGCGCCTGTGCTGGCCCAAGTCCCCCCAAGGTCCATTTTTGCTGGCAGAGGCTGTTCCCATGGCAGCCCCACAAGCCAGATCTAAGCACCCAAACGGGCTGCATCTGGTTCACGGGCCTTGAGTTTGACACCCCTGGTATAGGGTCTCCTGCTTGGGGGGGGGATGGATTAGAAGACCTCCAATTCTATTATTTGGTTATCTCTCTGGTGTTCTTTTATTTTATATGATGTAATCTATATATATAAAAGCGAAATCCCACTCACGCATCATCACAAAATCTCCAGAATCATAAAGCCTACAAACTTGAAATTTAGCACGTAGGTTCCTCTTGGCTTCTAGATGCTCACTAAGGAAGGATTTTTTGAAATGACCATCAGAGCATTAGTATTTTCTATTATTATTCCTTAGTCAGCGTAAGATTTGTAGACTTCAACTCCCAGAATTCCTCAGCCAGCGTAAGACTTGTGGACTTCAACTCCCAGAATTCCTGAGTCAGCGTAAGACTTGTGGACTTCAACTCCCAGAATTCCTCAGCCAGCGTAAGACTTGTAGACTTCAACTCCCAGAATTCCTCAGCCAGCGTAAGACTTGTGGACTTCAACTCCCAGAATTCCTCAGCCAGCGTAAGACTTGTGGACTTCAACTCCCAGAATTCCTGAGTCAGCGTAAGACTTGTAGACTCCCAGAATTCCTCAGCCAGCCATGACTTTTCTTGCCTCATTTGTTAAGTGAATCACTGCAGTTGTTAAATTAGTAACCCGGCTGTTGAGTGAATCTGATTTCCCCATTGGCTTTGTTTGTCAAGAAAGTTGCAAAAGGGGATCACATGACCCAGGGACACTGCAACCATCATAGATGTAAATCCTCCAAGTGGCCTCAACAGCTCTCAGAGTGCTAACGACCAGATGACTGCAAGGAATATAAATCCTTCCATTCCCCATTATTCACTCAGAACTGAAGAAGCTTCTTGGATGAGAAGTGAAACACCTTCAAGGAAAAAACAAAGAAAGTCCAATCGCCCCTTGAAAAAAGCACCTTTGGGAGTGCCGTTGTAACTTTGAATGGTCAGGAAATGAATGGTTGTAAGTTGTGCACTTTTTCAGAATAGAATAGAATAGAATAGAATAGAATAGAATAGAATAGAATAGAATAGAATAGAATAGAATAGAATAGAATACTTTATTGGCCAAGTGTGATTGGACACACAAGGAATTTGTCTTGGTGTAAATACTCTCAGTTTACATAAAGAAAAGATACATTCGTTAAGAATCAAGAATCATAGCGTACAACACTTAATGTTAGTCATAGGGTACAATCAACAATCAAATCATACTAGGAAACAGTCCATATAAATCGGAAGGATACAAGCGACAAAGTTACAGTCTTACAATCACAAGTGGGAGGGGATGGGTGATATGGAGTGATGAGAAGATTAACAGTAATAGTAGTGTACACTTTGTAAATAGTTGAACAGTGTTGAGGGAATTGTTTGTTTAGCAGAGTGATGGCTTTCAGGGGAAAACTATTCTTGTGTCTAGTTGTTTTGGTGTGCAGTGCTCTATAGCGTCATTTTGAGGGAAGGAGTTGAAACAGTTTATGTACGGGATGTGAGGGGCCTGTAAATATTTTCACAGCCCTCTTTTTGACTCTGTGCAGTATACAGGTCCTCGATGGAAGGCAGGTGGGTAGTAATTGTTTTTTCTGCAGTCCTAATTATCCTTTGAAGTCTGTGTCTGTCCTGTTGGGTTGCAGAACCAAACCAGACTAACCAAGGTTATTAAAAGACTGGTTTTATGATGTTCAGTTGCCAAAGTCACCTTCCTAAGGTTAAGTGAATATTAAAAATTGCAATCAAAGCAGTGTCGTTGGTGGCAAAGCAGCCTGCTTGTTCTCTGCAATGTTGCTATTCTTCCTTCCTCTTCCTCTTCCTCCTCCTCCTCCTCCTCCTCCTCCTCCTCCTCCTCCTCCTCCTTTTTCTTCCTCCTCCTCCTCCTCCTCCAGTCAGCTAGATGTTCAGACTGGTTTGGCATTATCAAGTCCTTACCAGGGACCTGGGAATAGGCAAATCTGGATGTTTGACGGTGTTACAGATATCATCGCAGGATGGAAGCTGTTCCAAGTAAAGCAGCCTTCTGCAATTGACAGGTGGCAAATTTGTCAATGCCAGTGGTATTCAACTGGTGCTCCAGTTGTTTTGGGATTGTACCCAAGGTGCCTACTATTATTGGTATTACCCTTGCTTGCCTTTGCCATAGTCGTTCTATTTCTATTTGTACGTGTTTGTATTTTGTTACCTTCTCCAGTTCTTTCTCTATTATTATTATTACTATTATTATTACTATTATTACTATTATTATTATCATCAAAGAAAAATAAGGCGGAAAAGAAGGCTGCAGCCGTCTGGAGGATAGAAAGGGGCTTAAAGGCACATTGAATGGATGTGGCCATGCACCCCCCACCCACCAATAAATAAATAAAATAAACACCCGAGCCAGCCACAATCTTGGCTTTGTAAAAGGGAAATTGCTCCAACGCCCGGTGTTTACATGGCAGGAATCAGAGGGGGGAAATTACGCTGTCATCCTGACATCTGTAGGAGGAGGACAATTTTAAAATTACACTGTTCAACACCTTTAATGATTTGTAACACAAGAGGTGTGGCTACTCCTATTAAATGTGTTGCCAAATCAATAAAAGGCATAATTGGAGTTGTTAGAGCAAATTATAGCACCCGCGCTATGTTGCAGTACAATGTTCTTTTGTAAACTGCCATTACAGGCAACGCTGTATTTCTCTCTTATTTGGCTGTTTCGTAATGAGTTGGCATTTTCCTCCATAATGGGTGCCCACTTTCTTTTATGGACCGCTCACTTTTGACTTTGCCTTGTTTGTGCAGCCTGTAATTTTCCCTTTTCCTTCAGCCGCCCCAGCTCCGCTGGGCTTTTAGAAGTCTGCTTAAACTGACAATCCTCAAGTTTATCCACTATGTTATTTAATGGCATCGCTCACCCATCCTGTGGCTTACAGCTCTGCTACATCAAAATAGAAAAGGGCCGCGAAGAATCCCAGCGCGGATCCATTGACATCAAATCAGTCGGAATAGAGCCGGAAGGGACCTTGGATCCAACCCCTTGTTCAAGAAGGTGACTTGTGCCATTTCAGACAAGTGACTCGCTTGCTTATCTTAAAAACCTCCAGTGATGGAGCACCCACAACTTATGAAGGCAAGCTCTTCCACTGGTTCATTGTCCTCACGGTTCGCAAGTTTCTCCTTATTTCTAGGTTGCTTCTCTCCTTGATTAGTTTCCATCCGTTGTTTCTTGTCCTGCCCTCTGGTGCTTTGGAAAATAAGTTGACCCCCTCTTCTTTGTGGCAGCCCCTCAAATATTGAAACTCTGCCATCATGTCACCCCTAGCCCTTCTTTTGGCTAGACTAGCCATACCCAGTTCCTACAAGTTCTTCATATTGTTGGAAGAACTGGGTTCAGGTCCAAGTGGGGAAAAAGACACTGGAAACATGGAGACTGTTTGGAAAGATGGTTTAATGGTGGACAGGATCACACGGCTTGGAACTCCAAAGTGAAAAGGACGATCACATGCTTCAAGATGAAGGAAAAGAAGGAAAAGGGCAGAGATGCTGAGTGTGCCTGGCCTTTATACCCTCTGTTGGGATTTGAATTTGAGCTTGTATTCTGATTGGTTGTCAGACTCCCATGGGGCCATACAGGGGCAACTCTGTAGGCTGTCCTGAGTCCCAGGCTTGGTTGAGCTTTGCTGGATGATGATGTAATGAAAGGGCTTTGGGCAATTCCTATCATAGCTCTACCTGGAGTAGATCTTTGTTATGTAAAATAGGCTGGCCTAGGCCAGAGTAACGGCCCATTAGCAAAGGTCGGGGTGGGGTGGGGGCTAAGTTTCTGCTTCTGAGGTGAGTTTCTGCTTCTGAGTTTCTATTCTTTTTAGAGGAAATATTCTGCCCTTTTCATTTTTTTCTATAATATTTCAATTTTCTAGGAGAGGGGTGGGTTTTAACTTCCAACACTATGTTTTAGTCTCTAGGCCTTCAGTCATCTTAGTCTTTGTACTCTTTCTTTGCAACCATCAGGGGTGTTTGCAAATATTTTGTGTCTGTGTGGGTCAAAAAAAGCCAAGAAGGCAGTTGTGATCATTGGCTCAAAGCCTCATCTCACTTGGACAGGCATGGCCCAAAAAATGAACAGAAAGATTCTTTTCAACCTTGTTTCAAAAATATCAGAATTTGGATCCCCCACCCCTCAATGGAGCTGACTGGGAGAAAATTCAAAAAGGAAAAAAGAAAAAGAAAGACCAGCCGTGTAGAATATTTTTATAACAAGATGTCGTGATGGCCGCTAACATGGTTAGTTTTGGAAGAGCGTTAGAAGAATTCATGGAGGACAGGTCGATAAAAGGTTTTTATGATTAAAAATTGTAATGATATTATTGATAATTACTGACCCTTCAATCATCATAAATATGAGTCAGTTGCCAAGCGTCTGAATTTTGATCACCTGACCATGGGAATGCTACAATGGTTGTAAGTGTGAAAAATGGTCATAAGTCACTTGTTTCAGTGCCGTTGTAACTTCGAATGGTCACTAAATGAACTTGTAAGTTGAGGGCTACTTATATAAATTAAATGATTTTTAATTGTTATTATTACTACTAAGAAGTTAGACATTCCTTTCTAAGTTTAAATAAGAGCAGAGGAAAAATGCCAACTTGTTTGCTGACAGTTGAGAACAAATCTGCAAGAAGGTACTTTCATGGCTTCAGGTTCAAGATCTTGAGTTTAGCTACCATTCACAGTGTCACTTCGCTTCTGATTCCTTAAATAAATAGAGACCTCCTTTCCAATTGCACCTTGCCTCCAAACTCTTTCCTTCTGCATCTTTCTCCTGGCTTGGAACCAGACTGGATTTTACTCCCAGTTTGGTCCTTATCTATGAGAAATGGTTCAGTGAAGGATATAATGAATATTACAAATATTCCTTGGCATGCTTTGGGTCTGGCAAAGCTCCTCATGTGATACTCCAGTTGTAGGGGTCTCCAAACTTGGCAATTTTAAGACTTGTGGACTTCAACTCCCATAATTCCCCAACTAGCATGGCTGGTTGAGGAATTCTGGGAGTTAAAGTCCACAAAGTCTTAAATTTGTCAAATTTGGAGACCTGAAAGGATGTTCAGGTCATTTCTATAGGGATTCCTCAAGTTACAATCATAATTGAACCAGGAATTAGTCATTAGAGTCGGTCATTAAGCAGGTCACTACATGATTATGATCAATTTTGTGGATTTTTTTTTTTTTTTGTTAAGGGAATCAATTTTCTGCCATGGGCATTTTTCATCGGAGACCAGAAGTAAACATTGTACTGGCAAAAAAATTGTAAATCATGGTCATGTGACCATAGGATGCTGCCAATGGCTGTACATGGAGGTTGATTGCCAACCACCCAAAACATGATCATATGAAAATGGGGGGTGTGGCACATCATAACTTCAAATCCAGATAAAAAGTAACTTTAGGGAAGTCTGTTGTAATTTCAAATGGTTACAGTGTCCTAGGATCTTTGGTGACCTTCGGACAAACAAAGTCAATGGGGGAGCCAGATTCACTTAACAACTATGTTACTAACTTAACAACTGAAGCGATTCACTTAACAACTGTGGCAAGAAAGGTCATAAAATGGGGCAAAAAGTCACTTAACTGTCTTGCTTAGCAACCAAAATTTGTGGCTCAATTGTTGTCGTAAGTCAGACTACCTCTATACTTTTGCTTCCTGTCAAAAAGGAAATCCCTTTTTCATACAAAGAACGGTCGCTGGAATTGACTATGTCTAGTTTAATGAAAAGAAGGACTAGGAGTGACATGGCAGATTGTTCTAACTTTGAGGAAATTTCTCCTTAGTTCTAGGTTGCTTTTCTCCTTGAGTAGTTTCCATCCGTTGCTTCTTGTCCTGCCTTCAGGGGCTTTGGAGAATAGCTTGGCCCCCTGTTTTTTGTGGCAGCCCCTGAGATATTCTAATCTATATATATACTGTATAAGTGAAATATCACTCATGCATCATCACAAAATCTCCAGAACCGTAAAGCCTACAAACTTGAAATTTGGCACGTATGTTCCTCTTGGCTTCTAGGTGCTCACTAAGAAAGGATTTTTTCGAAATGACCATCAGAGCATTAGTATTTCGTGTATTATTATTGACAGGCTCTGATGCTAAGGAGTTCTACTCCCCCTCCCCACCTGAAAAGAAATCTGTTCCAAATGCAAAACACAAGCAGAGGAGTTTCAGTTTCAGTTTTAGTTTCACAGCATGAAGCAACTTTAGTACAGAACAGTTGAGCTAAGCCATGCCCAGTCTCCTTGCTGACTCCTTCTTGCTCACACAGCAAATACTGGTTCAGTTTCCAAACAGCCCTCAACTCTCTCACACATTGAGAGGACGCTAGCCAGATGAATACCGGTGGATGCTGGTAGGCAGAGGCAGAATTTTTTCCCCTTATTTTCCTCCCCAAAAACTAAGCCCGACCACATAGTTTCGTAGGGAAGCACGGGTATCGAGCTAGTATTAGATATTCTAGATATTCTAATATTAGATATTCTAATATCTCAGGGGTTGCCATAAAGAAGAGTGGGTTAACCTGTTATCCAAAGCACCTGAAGGCAGGACAAGAAGCAATGGATGGAAACTAATCAAGGAGAGAAGCAACCGAGAATTAAGGAGACATTTCCTGATAGAACAATTAATCAGTGGAACAACTTTGCCTCCAGAAGTTGTGAATGCTCCAACATTGGAAGTTTTTAAGAAGAAATTGGACAGCCACCTGTCCATTTGTCTAGTATGATAGCGTCTCCTGCTTGAACAGGGGGTTGGACCCTAAATCTCTAGGGTCACTTCCTACTCTGTTATTCTGTTATATAGTCCCTTTCTGATGTGGCATTTCTACCTTTTTTTTTTTTTTTTGCAGAATATAATGGAGGCAGAGTCTTCAAAATGAAGACAGAATACCACCCAGGAAGATTTTGGTCAGCCTTGTTGTGGTCCGGTGTTTGCATGGCCCCTGTACTCCCCTAACTAAGCAGCTGACAAGTCAAACATTCTTCCTTTTTCATGTCTGCGACAGACCCACATACTGCTTCCTCATTAGCAGCGGTAAAGCAAAAATGCAACACAACCAACAGTTTTCACACCAAACCGATGGCGTGGTCAAGAGTGCTAAGGTTGCCGAAGTGGGCTTGATATATTCAGACTTAGTCATCATCGGTTTTGCTGGGAACAAAGCTAATCTTAGACTGACATCCAGCTGACAATCCGATAGCTAAGCGTAGAGAAGAATTGTGTAACATTTCACACTGCTGTGTGACTGGAGTTAGACATGAGTTTCTTCCTGGAGAGATCTCTCGTCTTCACTTCTCACCAAGGTCTGTTGGTTAGTTTATTCTAATTTCTTGCAAACCTGCCTTGTTTTGCCTTAAACTTTCTATAGAATTTTTTTACCCCCTGTGCAAGGTCATCTTGATAAAGTCAAAAGGAGGATATTGCTTATTATAAGTTTATTAGCAGAGCTTGTACACCACCTAGTAGCTGAATCTTTCTGTGCCATTAAGAGAGAAATTTAAAACTTGTGATGTTTACGAAAAGCAGGGAGGAAAGAGATGAAAGTGGAGATTTTAAAAACTTACCATGTAAGGGGAAATAAATCAAAATGCAAGAGGACAAAATGTTTGTACTACAGGGTAGTCCGATATACAAGCACAATCGAGCCCAACAGTTATGTTCTTGTAAAATATTTGTTAAGTGAGTTTTGCCTCATTTTACAACCTTTCTTGCCACCGTTGTTAAGTGAATCACTGCAGTTGTTAAGCTAGTAGCAACAACTCTCTAGACTGAGAACAACCTGATAAGCCCTTCAGAAAACGAGAGCTTTATATTCCTTGTAGGCAGCTGGTTGTGCAAATCCTTCCATTCCCCACCATCCTGTCAGAGCTGAAGAAGCTTCTTGGGTGAGAAGCAAAACATCTTCAAAGAAAAACCAAGAAAGTCCAGTTGCCTCTTGAAAAAGACCTTTGAGACAACCATGACCTGGAGGACTGAGAATCTCCACAGACAATAGAAGAGATATTTGTAGCTCAAGGTTGAACTGTGGGGTCTTTGATGCGCTCTGAGCTTGGTGGTTTTCTTGCAGGACGTTTCATTACCCAACTAGGTAACATCATCAGTTGCTACTGCTGATGTTTCATTACCAAACTAGGTAATATCATCAGTGCCACTGGGTGAATGGTCTTCATGACCCCCTGAAAAGTTCATGTTTCAGAATGAGCAGCATCCTAAACTACTGTTTTTCAATTTGACAGCCATGACCCGGATGACTGAAAATCTCCATAGACTTTGAGCTTGGTTATGGGCTTGCACATGTTTCATTACTGAACTAGCTAACATCTTCAGAGCTCTGACTCTTCAGGCACCAAAGATGTTACCTAGTCAAGAAATGAAACTTCTGCAAGCAAACAACCAAGCTCAGAGAACACCAAAAGACAGACAAAAGACTTCAGCACTGACCACTAGTACTCCTCAATTTACAACAGTTCATTCAGTTCAAATAGGGACGCAGAGGCTCAGTGGCTAAGACATTGAGCTTGCCAATCAGAAAGGTCGGCAGTTCAGCGGTTCGAATCCCTAGCGTAACAGAGTGAGCTCCCGTTACTTGTCCCAGCTTCTGCCAACCTAGCAGTTTGAAAGCATGTAAAAAAAATGCAAGTAGAAAAATAGGGACCACCTTTGGTAGGAAGGGAACTGCGTTCCGTGCACATTCGGCGTTTAGTCATGCCGGCCACATGACCACGGAGACTTCTTTGGACAGCGCTGGCTTTTCGGCTTTGTAACAGAGATGAGCACACTGCCCCCTAGAGCCGGAAACAACTAGCACATATGTGTGAGGAGAACTTGGTAACTTTGAACTGTTGGAAGTTAAAACCCACCCCTCTCCTAGGAAAATGGAATATTTTAGGATATACTAAAAAGGCAAAATATTTCCCCTAAAAAGAAAAACAGAAGAGAGGCAGATACTCACCTCACCACCTTTGCTAAAGGGCCATTACTCTGGCCTGGGCCAGTCTACTTCACATAACAAAGATCTACTCCAGGTAGAGCTATAATAGGAATTGCCCCAAGCCCTTTCATTACATCACCATCCAGCAAGGCTCAACCAAGCCTGGGACTCAGGACAGCCTACAGAGTTGCCCCCGCGTGGCCCCATGGGAGTCTGACAACCAATCAGAATACAAGCTCAAATTCAAATCCCAACAGAGGGTATAAAAACCAAGGGACTTTCAGCATCTCTGCCCTTTTCCTTCTTTCTTCACCCAAGGCACGTGATCCTGTCCACCCTTAAACCATCTTTCCAAGCAGTCACCATGGTTCCAGTGTTCTTTCTTCCCCACTTGGAACTGAACCCAGAAGGATAATTTCTTCCAACAGAACTGAATAAGGTAAAGGTAAAGACCTTTACCTTATTCAGTTCAAAGTTACAGCAGCACTGAAGAAAAGTTATTTATTTCTCACAGGGATGACTGTTGAGGCATCCCCATGGTCACACGATCAAAATTCAGGCACTTGGCAACCGATTCATGTTTAGGACCGGTTGCATTGTCTCAGGATCATCTGATCCCCTTTTGCGACCTTCTGATGAGCGAAGCCAACGGGGAAATCGGATTCACTTAAGAGCCGTGTTGCCAACTTAATGACTGTAATGATTCACTTAACAACCGTGGCATGGAATGGTGGGCAAAACCCGCTTAATAAATGTCTCACTCAGCGGCAGACCTTTTGGGCTCAACTGTCGTCAGTCGAGGACTACCTAGAGAAAGTTGGGTTAGCTGAGGGACGTTCCAACTTTAAAATTCTCTGAGACGCTTCACAACATGATCCCTGATTGGTTGGGATCATTCATGGGAATAATTCAGAAGGAGAAAGAAAATACCCACTGTGTTCGTACAGAAATTACTTCCAAACAGCATCCATAATGACAAAAGCCTCACATGGGTTCAGAAGAGATACATATTCATAGTAAATATTTGGGCTGGAAGCTTTGGGCAGCTTTAACTAAGGGTAATTTTGCCCAAACAATCACAGTTGGAAAATAATTGTTATAGCCTTATTATTCCAAACAATGACCAATGCACTATTTTGTCTGCAGAGCCAGAAAGTAACAATTGCTTTCCTCCTCCCTGAGCAATTTTTACTATTTTTAAATAAATTAGAGGGTGGGTAGGAGAAGGTGGGAAGAGAAGGAAGGGGCCTGTAAAAACACCTGCTGATATTCTCCCAGGTTGATATTTGCAATCGAGTTGCATTTAAATGACCAAACTTGCTTTCTTTTTCTCGGTCCTCTCTGCTTTTTCATGCTCGCTCTCTCTTACTTGTCCATCTGCCAAGATTATAGCTGCGGATTTTGCAAGGGCCTGAGAGTATCTTGCAAAGCTGGACTCTTCCTCGAAGCAATTTTGCTCAAACTGCTATAAGGTGCTGCAGGCTTGGTTACTCCTGAGTGAGGAGTAAGGTAAAGAATGCATTCAGGACAGGAGTTGGGAAAAGGAGAGGAGGAAGAGGAATAGAAGGAGAAGGGGGAGGGAGGGAGGGAAGGGAGGAGGAGGAGGAGGAGGAGGAGGAGGAGGAGGAGGAGGAGGAGGAGGAGGAGGAGGAGAGGGAGGGAAAGAAGAGGAAGGAGGAAGAGGAAGAAGAGGAAGAAGGAGGGGGAGGAGGAAAGGGAAGGGGAACACAAGAGAAGGTAAGGGGAAGAGAAGAGAGAAGAGAAGGCGAGAGGAGGAGGAAGGATAGGGAAAAGGAGGAGGGAGAATGGGAGAGGAAGAGAAGAGAAAAAGGAAGGGGAAGAAAAGAAGGAGAAGGAGGAGGAGGAGGAGGGGGGGAGAGGAGGAGGAAGAAGAAACCTGACATTAAGAAAAATTGCTTATGCCTTGGAAAATGGGTTTAAAATTCCTGGGTTTTTTGAAGGAAGGAAGGCAGGTGATTGGATTCCTCTTGGCAGAGATTCCATAAAATTACTCACTCTCTGCTGAGTTTCACAGTACGGTTCCTTGTACTATCCATTGCTCGGGATTTTATTTTTTCTGCTTGTGAGACAAATTCAGATGTACGCGGAAGCAGAACAGTTGGATCCCTCCAAGATCAAGATTCTTACTTGCATGCTCTAAAAACATGCTGCTTGAGGTAAAAAGGATAACTATCCCCATAAGGTATTGTCTCCCAAAATTGACTCCACTCTGATTGGGCTTTAAATGTAGCATACAGGTAGTCCTTGTCTACAGCCACAATTGAACCCAAAACTTCTGTTGCTAAGCGAAACATTTGTTCAGTGCCCCATTTCATGACCTTTCTTGCTCAACAGTTGTTAAGTGAAACACTCCAGTTGTTCAGTTAGTGACATGGTTGTTAAGTGAATCTTGGTTCCTCATTGACTTTGCTTGTCAGAAGGTCGCCAAAGGGGATCACACAACCCGGGGATGATGCCACGAACCAGTTGCCAAGCGCCTGAATTTTGATCATGTGACCAAGGGGATACTCACTGCAACGGTTGTAAGTGTGAAAAACAGTCGTGTCACTTTTTTAGGTGTCGCTACTTCACTAAACGAACTGTTGTAAGTCAAGGACTACCTGTAGTCAATCTAGAGAGAAGGGAAATGATACTGTATGTTAAAACCAGAATCAAAACTTATAAAGGAGAATATTTGTAGGGTTGACATGAGGGGTCCTTGGTTCTCTCTGAGCTTGTTTGTTTTCTTGCAGACGTTTCATGACCCAGCTAGGTAACATCATCAGTGCTAGAAGGAAGTAGAGATTGGAGGCGGGAGGAAGATGAGCAGAAAGGATTGTGTGGGTCTTTGGTGCTCTCTGATCTTGGTTGTTTTCTTGCAGACGTTTCATGACCCAGCTAGGTAACATCATCAGTGCTAGTCAATTATTCATCATCAACTAGCACTGAATATGTTACCTAGTTTGGTCGTGAAACGTCTGCAACAAACAACCAAGATCAGAGAGCACCAAGGACCCCTCAGAATCAAAACTGTTTATTCGTGTCAGGAGCATCACAATTTAAAAAAGGCATACTGCATGAGACAAAATTTAAAATATAAAATATACAACATTAAAATGTGTACAAGTTAAACAGATCTTGCCTGGAAACCAGCAACATTAATTGTGTTCCATTGCGCTGCCTTGATGTCCTCAAGTGTACACTGATCGGGGCACAAAGGACAGGCAATTAGTTGCGTTGTTGTCTGCAGGTCACCACAATTGCAAAGGGCAGAAGCCACCGGGTAGCCCTGTTTGTTCAGCATCTCTCTGGATCTTTTTTTACCCATGTGCAGTCTATTCAGTATTTCCATACTTTTTTCAATTTTTTCAGTGCCGTCGTAATGTCAAAAGGTCACTGAACGAACTGTTGTAAGCCGAGGACTATCTGTATATGGTTACTGTTGCTGGTGTGTTAGTTCAATCCTCTGCCTCTACTGATGGTTCTTTACACCATTTGGGTATCATTTAGAGCCATGGTGGCGCAGTGGTTAGAACGCAGTATTGCAGGCTAACTCTGCCAACTGCCAGCAGTTCGATCCTGACCGGCTCAAGGTTGACTCAGCCTTCCATCCTTCCGAGGTGGGTAAAATGAGCACCCAGATTGTTGGGGACCATAGGCTGACTCTGTAAACCACTTAGAGAGGGCTGTAAAGTGCTGTGAAGTGGTATATAAGTCTAAGTGCTATTGCTATTGCAGGCAAACTCTGCTCGCTGCCAGAAGTTTGATCCTGACTGGCACAAGTTGACTGAGCTTTCCATCTATCCGAGGTTGGTAAAACAAGAACCCAGATTGTTGGGGGCAATGTGCTGCTTTGTAAACCACTTAGAGAGGGCTGTAAAGCACTGTGAAGCGTATATAAGTGCTATTGCTATTTAACTTCTCGATTCTCACCGCAACTCTATTTTTGCTCCTAAATTGACTATCCAGTCCCAGTAGTTCACTACTAATAACTGCAAATTGGGATCAAAATTTCCATTGCTAAGCAAGACACTTCTGAAGGGAGTCACGCTCAATTTTTTAAACTTTTTTTTTGGCCATGGTTGTTAAGTGAATTGCTGCAGTTGTTAAGTGAATCATCCAATCATTATGTAAATCTGGCTTTCCCCATGCATGTCAGAAGCCAGTTGGGAAGGTTGGAAAAGGGTGATGCATCCTCCGGGATGCTGCAACCATCATCAATACACGCCGGTTGTGAATTTTGATCCTATGATGGTTAGGATGCTGCAATGGTCGTGTGAGACCCGTTGTAGGTCCAGGGGTGGGGATTCAGCCAGTTTGGGTGAACCGGATGTTAAATTTGCATCATGGTTCGCCAAACCGGTAGTTGAACTGACCAGTTGGTGCCGCCAACCCTGCCCCCTCCCCTCCCAGGGGTCCCCACGCAGCACTTACCTGGATGCAGGTAAGTGCAGGGTCCGCGTGGAGGCTCTGGAGAGTGAAAAATGGCCCTCCTGGAAGTTTCAGAAGTCTGGAAATGGGCCTGTTTCCGGTTTCTGGAGGACCTCCAGAGCCCAGGGGCGGCCATTTTCCCCCTCCCAGAGGCCCGAAGGAAGCCTCCGGTCTCTGGGGAAGGCAGAAAATGGCCGAACCGGAAGTTCTGGTAGGCCACACCCACTATGGCCACGCCCACCCAGTAACCGGGCAGAGAACCGGTTGTTGGGATTTTTGAACCCCACCCTGTGTAGGTCCCTTTTTTTCATAGCCATCGTAGTTTCAAATAATCAGTAAACAAATGGTTGTCAGTCAAGGACTCTCTCTAATTAGGTTTTATATTTTAGAGGTGATTCTAAACTTACCAATCTGTCTCTTTAGATTTTTAGATTTCCAAATCTTCTTTTTTTCCCCCCCCCAGAATAACAGGAGGGATCTTGGAGGTCTGCTAGTCCAACCCTGTTCTCGGGCAGGAAGCAGGGAGTTGAAGTCCATACCATTTCAAACGTGCTCAGATTGAGAAATACAGGCTTCGGCGGTCCACTAATTTGTTTCAGAAGAAACTTAGTACATTCTTGTATAAACGATAGATTGTAGGACAGCGTTTCTCAATGGAAAACGTGTGGACTTCAACTGCCAGAATTCGCCAGCCAGCCAAACTTTAGTCTGGCAAGATTCCGTCTGTGGGTGAACAACAGTAAAGGAAATACTCATAATATCTCCACCTGTCGTTTCTTGGTTCTTTGAGCCTGACGTTAATCTTGCCAGACTAAAGCAATTATCTGTAATAACTAGAGATATACTCTTAACAGAATAACAGAGTGGTAAGAGATCTTGAACGTCTTCTAGAATTTAGACCAACCGCTCAGACAGACCCTTTACCATTCCAGACAAATGGCTGTCCAATCTCTTCTTAAAGCCTCCAGTGATGGAACATCCACAACTTCTGGAGGTAAGTCATTCCACTGATTAATTGTCCTTACTGTCAGGAAGTTCTCAATCCGGTCACCTCCTTCTCTGCCATCCCCTTCTTCCACTTTTGCCCTCCATCGTTCCCATGGGTCCTTCCTTCTCTTGAGGTGGCCAAAGTCTTTGAGTTTCCTCTTCAGGATCTGGCCTTCTAAAGGGCAGTCAGGGTTGATCTCCTCTAGGACTGACCGGTTTGATGGCCTTGCACTCCAAGGGACTCGCCAAGGGAGTCTTCTCCAGCACCAGAGTTCAAAGGCCTCCGTTCTTTGGCGCTCAGCCTTCCTTAGGGTCCAACTTTCACAGCCATACATTGCAACTGGGAAAACCAGACCCTTGACTATATTAGTCCTGCTTTTCGTTACACTAGACATACCCAATTCCTGCAACAATTTTGTGGATTGAAACCCAAGGCATTAAAACTAATCAAAATCTTAGTCTTAGTTTTTTTTAAATTTTCAAATCCGAACATAGGTGATATGAAAAACAGCAGGTGGCAGCACCTAGCCAACCTTCAGCTGATCTTCTAAAAATTAAGCAGGTCAGTTTAGGTTAGTATCCAAATAGGAGACCATTAAAAAACCCAAAGCAAGTTTAGAATGTCAAGAAACATGGCATAAGAAGACAGTGGTAAACCGCTCAATTATTATTGTCGAGAAAATAACATGGATGTGTTCACATAGTTTTCAAGAAGGCTCATATGAAGGAAGCTTATTATTCTTTTAATATTGATAGCATTGTTCCAATATCTCAGGGGCTGCCCCAAAGAAGAGGGAGTCAAGCTATTCTCCAAAGCACCTGAAGGCAGGGCAAGAAGCAACGGATGGAAACTAATCAAGGAGAAAAGAAACTTAGAACTAAGGAAAAATTCCCTGACAGTGAGAACAATTAATCAGTGGAACAACTTGCCTCCAGAAGTTGTGAATGCTCCGACACTGGAAGTTTTTAAGATCCCTTTCAACACTGTTATTCTGTTACAGGTAGTCCACAACTTACAACAATTTGTTTCGTGACTGTTCGAAGTTACAACAGCACTGGGAAAAGTGACGTATGATCATTTTTCACAGTTATGGGCTGTGGCAGCATCCCCATGGTCACGTGATTTACATTCAGCGGCTTGACAACTGGTTCATATTTATGACGGGTTGCTGTGTCCTGTACAATTGCCCTTTGCGAACTTTCGACAAGCAAAGTCAACAGGGAAGCCAGATTCCCTTAATAACCGTGTGACTAATTTAACGTCCGCAGCGATTCACTTAACAAATGGGGCAAGAAAAGTCATACAACGGAGCAAAAGTCAAACCTTAGCACATTTCTCACTTAGCAACGTAGGTTCTGGGCTCAATTGTGGTCGTAAGTCGAGGCCTACCTTTATTCAGCCATGAATCTTCTCCAGAGGTGGGTATTCAGCCGGTTCTGACCGGTTCTGGAGAACCGGTAGCGGAAATTTTGAGTAGTTTGGAGAACCGGCAAATGCCACCTCTGACTGGCCCTGCCAACCCCATTTCTTCTCTGCCTCCCATTGAGTCCCAGCTGACCGGCTGGGTCTTCTTTGGTTGCCCTGCATAGGAGAACGGAGCTGGAAAGCAGGTTAGTGGGGTGGGGACGGAATGGGGATTTTGTAGTAACCTTCCCCTGCCACGCCCACCAAGCCACAGAACCGGTAGTAAAAACTTTTTGAATCCCACCACTGATCTTCTCCCTGTAGATCTGATGCTGCTCTTTTTCCTCCTCACTTCTCAACGACTATCAGCCTCTCTATAAAGAGGCATCAGCCGGATATGTAACACTGAGAGGCTACCATGAATATCAAGTCCTTCCTTGATGGCACCTCCAATTTCTGTGTGAAGAGCTGACAGCAGGCACCTAAAATTAACTACTCTCATAGCTTCTGTTCTTGCTTCAGCAGCGAAACTCTCTTCCCGGGGCTGAACCTTTGACACGTTACTAGGGGGATCCTCGCCCCTTAATCTCAAACATATTAGCATGATTAACTTATTTCCTTCCGCATGACCCAAGGGTCAGGGCCCCAAACTCAGCCAGGAAGAGGTTGGGCAGCCAGTTCTTGATTGCAATTGTTACTGATTTCAGTGCATGAAGGAACAATGGGATGATATGGCCTTGAAATATTGAAGCGGCCTCATTTCTTCACCTGGCCAGATTGCGCCCATCTCAGGCCCAGATGTTTCCCAATGCTCTGCAGTAGAGGACTTCGCCCGGTGGCAACATCTGTGGCTGCTGCAAATTCTGTTTCTTAAAAGAGGATCCCTTCCAACTCTGCTAATTTGTAATCTGTTCTGCAGACGAATCAAGGATGGAATCAAGAAGCTGGGACTGAGAGAAAAAATTCCTCCCCTTCCTCTTCTCCTCCCTCTCCATCCCTCCTCCTCCTCTTCCTCCCCCATCTTCTTCTCTTCCTCCTCCTCCTCCTCTTTTCCTCCTTCTCCTTTGCTCCACCTTCCTATTTCCTCTTCCCTCTCCTCCTCTTCCTCTTACTCTCTGCTTTCCCTTCTCGTCCTCCTCCCTCCCCCTCTCCCTCTATCTTCTTTTCCTCCTCCTCTTCTTCCCCTTCTCCTCCTCCCTTTTCCCCTCCTCCTCTTCCTTTTCCTCTTTCGCCTCCACTTTCCTCTTTTCCTCCTCCTCCTCCTGTCTTCCTCCTCCTTTCCTCTACCCTCCTCTTTCTTCTTCCCCTTTCTTTCCTCCACTTCCTCCTCCTCCTCTCTTCCTCCTCCTCCTCTCCTCCTCCTTTCCTTCACCCTTCTCTTTCCCCTCCCTCCTCCTTCCTCTTCCTCCTCCCCCTCTCTTCTTCCTTCTTCCCTCCACTCTCCTATTTTCCCTCCCCCTTCCTTTCCTCCTTCTCCTCCTCCTTTTTCCTCCACCTTCCTATTCCCCCTCCCCTCCTCCTCCTGATGGCAAGCTACATATAAAACATGTCAAAGTCATCTTAGCCCTACAAAACACAACACATGAGACATTTAACTTCGGGCAACTGGGGGGGGGGGGTGCAAATGGAACTGAGGAGGTTTTCTCCTTTGTCCTGAGTGAGTGAGTAAGGGCCAGCGAGAGTTTCCATCCTCAACCTTCAAAATGGCCGCCAAGACAGTCTCCCTGGGGTGTCCTTGGGGGGCTGAAGTCTCTCTCTGTCTCTCTCTCTCTCTGGGAAACCGTGAAAAACCTAAACCAGGTGGTTGTGCTGATAACACACCCTCCTGTCCCCCAGGGCTGCCTATAATGGCTATCTCCTCTTTCAGAACAACCGGGTGCCATAGAAATGTGTACATCTGACATGGCATCTCCAGTACAATCTTTTTTTCTTTTTCTTTTTTTTGAAATTTGAATGAGGCAACGTCCTTTCCCCTGGGCGGATTTCTAGCTGGCCCTTCAACTGAGAGGCAGCATGGCTTCTTCTTGGCAGGGCGACCACGGTGATCGGAGCCAGGAAATCGCAATTGCACGTTTCCCGGCTCTCTTGCACAGGGACCACTTCTGAATAATGCCTCTAGAAAGCATCTCTTGTGGGTTCTCCTCTTCCTCTTCTCCTCCTCCTCCTCTTTCTCCTCTCCTCCTCCTTCTCTTTCTCCCCTTCTCCCTCCTCCTCCTTTTCCTTCCTCCTCCTCCTCTTCTTCTTCTCCTCCTCCTCTCTTTCTCCCCTCCCTCCCTCTCCCTCTTCTTCTTCTTCCTCCTCTCCCTCCTCCTCTTCTTCTCCTTCTCTTCCTCTCTTCCTCTTCTCCTCTTCCTCCTCTTTCTCCCCTCCTCCTTCTCTTTCTCCCCCTCCTCTCCTCCTCCTCCTTTTTCCTTCCTCCTCCTCCTCTTCTTCCTCTCCTCCTCCTCCTCTTTCTCCCCCTCCTCTCCCTCTCCCTTCTTCTTCTTCCTCCTCCTCTCCCTCTTCCTTCTCCTTCTCTTCCTCTCTTCCTTCTCCTTCCCTCTTCTCCTCTTTCTCTTTCCCCCCTCCTCTCCTCCTCCCTCTCCCTCCTCCTCCTCTTCCTGCCCTTCTCTCTTTTTTTCTCCTCTTTCCCTTCCCAACTGTCTTGCTTAACAATGGAAATTTTGGGCTTCATGGTGGTCGTAAGTCACAGACTACCTGTATAGTCATTTTGGATAGATATCAAGAAAAAAATTGAACCTATTGTCTTTGGGAGGTGATGGATTTTCCCTCACTTGACTGCCATCAATGGTAAATTTGTGCACTGAGATGGACATGGACTAGATGACCTCCCAGACCCCTTCCAATTTTTACACTGTATATAATTCCATGACACTCTTGCACTAATGCCCTTTTTCCTATTTTCACTAGAGTATTTGTGGCCAATTTTGGCACAGAAGCACAATTTTCTTACCCAGTGCCTCTCTACGTGTTCAATACAGGGAGTCCTCGCTTAGCAACTGCCCTGTTTAGTGACCATTCAAAGTTACAACAGCACAGAAAAACTAACTTTACAACTGGTCCTCGCGCTTGCAACCATCACAGCATCCCACAGCCACATAATTTTCATTTGCAAGCTTCGCAGCCGGCTTCCGACAAGCAGAGTGAACTGCCAGTGAGGGTCACATGATTTCTGTCTTAGCCACTATGAGTGATTGACTTAACAACCACAGTGGAAATGGGTCAAACGATGTCTTCCTTAATGACCATGTTGCTTAGCAAACAGATTTGCCAGTCCTTAACAGAATAACAGTTGGGAAGGATCTCAGAGGTTTTCTAGTCCAACCCCCTGCTCTGGCAGGAAACCCTACACCATTTCAGACAAATGGCTGTCCAAGCTCTTCTTTAAAAACTTCCAGTGTTGGAGCATTCACAACTTCTGCAGGCAAGTCGTTCCACTGGTTAATTGTTCTCACTCTCGGGAAATTTCTTCCTTCTCTCCTTGATTAGTTTCCATCTGTTGCTTCTTGCCCTGCCTTCAGGTGCTTTAGACTCAGAGGATAGGCTCTTCTTTGTGGCAGTCCCTCAAATGCTGATGCTATGCACCCCTAGTCCTTCATTTCTCTAGACCAGGGGTCCCCAACCACCGGTCCCCGGACCGGTACCAGTCCGTGGATCATTTCTTACTGGGCCGCAAAGCTTGGGCGCCGCCATCTTGTTTCGACAGCGCTTCCGGGTTTTCGGTTGCTTCCGAGTTTTTGGTTGGAAAGTGCTTCCGGTTTTTCAGTTGGAAAGCGGCGTTTGGGTGCTTGTGCCTTAGTTTCGTCGAAGGGGGGCATCGGCTTCGAACGAAGAGCCGTCCCGATGGCGGTGGAGTCTCACGTTACTCAGGTACCAGTCCGTGGAAGAATAAATAATCGTGAAACCGGTCCCTGGTTCGAAAAAGGTTGGGAGCCACTGCTCTAGACTAGCCGTTCCCAATGTTCCATTCTCTTCTATTCCCTCAGCTTTCTTTAATGAAAAGAAGGACTATCAATCGGAATAGAGCTGGAAGCAACCGGAAAGGTGTTCAGGTGTCCAGCCCCCTGCTTAAGTAAGAGATCCTATACCATTTCAGTGGCTGTCCTGTCTCTCTTAAACATCTACAGTGATGGAGCACCCCTAACTTTTGGTGGCAAGCTGTTCCATAGGTTAATTGTCCTCACTGTTAGGAAGTTTCTCCTTAATTCCAGGTTGCTTCTCTCCTTGATTAGTTTCCATCCGTTATTTCTTGTCCTGCCTTCGGGTGCTTTGGAGAATAGCTGGACCCCCTCTTCTTTGGGACAGCCGTTCAAATACTGGAATACTGTTACCATGTCACCTCTAGTCCTTCTTTTCTCTAGACACACTGAACAGACCAACAAGCAAACAAACTATAAAGGAATATTTTTGATAGCACTTTTCCCCTGAGGTCTTCTCTGATATTTCATGGAAGTAAAGAGGCTGCACACTATAAGAGAAATAATAAATAAAATGAGGGCAACTGCACCCTTGGCCATCTAGCCAAGGCCATTCCTGATTGTGGTTGTTAAGTGAGGACTATTAGTGAATTAGTATTAGTGAGAGATTCCACAAAACAGGGAGAGGAAAACAAGTTGCTTTTGGACAGTGAGAGGGCAACCTATACACGTAAGAAATAAATGCATAATAAACTAGCACGAAACCCGTGCTTCGCTATGAAGCTATGTGGTCGGGCTTAGTTTTGGGGGAGGAAAATAAGGAGAAAAAAATTCTGCCTCTGCCTACCAGCATCCATTGGTATTGATCCAGCTAGCGTCCTGTCAGTGTGTGAGAGAGTTGAGGGCTGTTTGGAAACTGAACCAGTGTTTGCTGTGTGAGCAAGGAGACAGCAAGGAGCCTGGGTGTGGCTTAGCTCAACTGTTCTGTACTAAAGTTGCTTCATACTGTGAAACTAAAACTAAAACTGAAGCTGAAACTCCTCTCATCTGCTTGTGTTTTGCATTTGGAACAGATTTATTTTCAGGTGGGGAGGGGGAGTAGAACTGCTTAGCATCAGAGCCTGTTAATAATAATATAGGAAATACGAATGCTCTGATGGTCATTTAGAAAAATCCTTTCTTAGTGAGCACCTAGAAGCCAAGAGGAACATATGTGCCAGATTTCAAGTTTGTAGGCTTTACAGTTCTGGAGATTTTGTGATGATGAGTGAGTGGTATTTTGCTTTTATATATAGATATATAGAAAGAAGATAGATAGAAATAGATAAAGCAAGCCCCACATTCTGCGGAAAATGAAAGCGTGACAAGAGGGCAAACTTCAAAGACCAATGTCCATCCTTCAAAAGAAGATTTCAGCAGCGGTTATTTCCAATGAAAGAGGGAAAAAAATGTAGCTGGTGGTCTCTGAGTGTGGTTCTTTTCTTGCAGACGTTTCATAACCCAACTAGGTAACATCCTCAGTGCTGGTGGTTATTTCCTTCCATCCTCAACCATCCTATTTCTCATCCCTCCATCTCCGGAGCATATGGTGGCTCGTCAGGAAAAGCTTTCTTCCCCATCTCCCAAATATTGATGCCTATCGTCTCCTGGAACCGGGTTCTGCTAGCGTGTCGACCGAGCGCCCATAATTTATGCCCGGTCTCTCTCCATCCCTCTTCCCACCCACAGCTGCCTGCAAAGGTGCAGATACTCTTAATGAGAAGAGGTGGACTTTATCGCTTGCCTACTCCACACATTATCTTGCCCCAGCTTGTAACCAGGCGGTTACTCCCAACAATAAGCCTCATCCTCTCCTCCCCCCCCTCCCACCCCCCCACCCCCCCGCTTGATGACTTTTCTATACAGTCCCCACAATAAGTCTATCAAATCAAGCTCGGGGAAATTATGGGCCCAGGCGATAGACAAATAGGAACTGGGTCTGTATGTGAATTTACAGCCGGGATGATGGGGTCCTTTTAATTCTTCCAGCTTTCCTTATCATCCCTGTTGCTCTTCTGCAGAGGAGATAACAGTAATTCTTCTGTACGCTATATTTTTTTTCCCCTTCCCTTCGCTGGCCCAGCTTCTCCCTGAGCTCCCCCCGGCCCCCCGCCTCTGACTGAGTAAGATGTTTTCATGTCTTTTCTGCTTGCTAAAGATAAAGGGTTAAATACCAGTGTATGTTTGCGTTGCTTTGCACTGCGAGAAGGCTGGGAGGGAGCGGATTGAGGGGAAGAAAAAGGAGGAGAGGAAAACTAATCAGCATTCAGGAGATAGTTATCGGAGGAAGACGGCAGAGAGAACAGTAATTTTTGCCTGCTTCAGTCACAAGCTTGGCTTGCATATATATATATATATATATATATATATATATATATATATATATATATATATATATATATATATATATATATATATATATATATATTTTTATTTTTATTTTTATTTTTATTTTTATTTTTATTTTTATTTTTATTTTTATTTTTATTTTTATTTTTTGCTTGCTTCCGTGCTTGTGTTTCTTCTTCTTCTTCTTCTTCTTCTTCTTCTTCTTCTTCTTCTTCTTCTTCTTCTTCTTCTTCTTCTTCTTCTTCTTCTTCTTCTTCTTCTTCTTCTTCTTTTTTATAACGGGGAGAAAAAAAAAAACCCCACATAATGCCTCGAGTGTTGAGGCCAGATAAAAGAATTAGAAGCAACGGCAGAGGAAATCACTTGCGTGAGGCTGGCTGGAGAATAGGGAGGTCTGCCTTTGTCTTTCGCAGCTCATCCAGGCAGACGGGAGCTCCTGGCTGGTAAACAATTTAATCTTTTTGTTCCACTTTAAAAAAAAATAGGAATGGGGAGGGGAGAAGGATGGAGAGGCAACTCTCCTCCCCCTCCCCTCCAAGTTGGGGTGGCTTAAAAAAAAAACTTTTGCTTTTCAGTGGGAATGATAGATAACACGGGTCTAGGTAGATGAGCTTAGAGTAGTAGAGAGACAGCTAGTTTGTAGCCTGGTGGTTAAAGCACCAGCCTGGAAACCAGGTGATGGTAACTTCTAGTTTTGCCTTAAGACACGGAAGCTGGCGAGTTCTAGTTTTGCCTTAGACAGAAAAGACAGCTGGGCGACTTTGGGCCCATCACCAGAAGACAGTAAGGTCTACTTCTGCATTAAGTTGGGTGACTTCAGAACAAAGCACCAGGAGACTGTGAGTTCTAGTCCTGCCTTAGGCACGACAGCGAGATGGATGACTTTGAGCCAATCACCAGGAGACTGTGAGTTCTAGTCCTGCCTTAGTGTTCTGCTTATTACGTTCTGGATGGGTATCAAGCAGACAGAGCAACTCCACAAAGCATCCATACAAAGTCTTTTTTATTGGTTCATCGGGCATCCTTATCAACTCACATTTATGATGAGGTTCTTCTTGATGTCCAATCCTTTGCATATCTGCATTATGGTGTGGAAAGATAATAAAGTCTCATCCTTATGATGATTGAAGCAACTGCATGGTATGGTGGATTCAGGCAAGAGTGAGGGAGCCTCCCCCAACCCAACAAGGGTCAATATAGTGACCAATCCGGATTACAGATGTGACCACATGACATGGACTACATTTCCCAGGATACCTTAACTACATTTACCATGATGCCTTCCCTTAAGGGGACAGTTCTCAATTCCTAATTAACTATCCCAAATCCCATTAACTCTAAACTGTCTGGACAGCACACTTAGGCATGGCAGTGAGCTGGGTCACTTTGAGCCAATCACCAGGAGACCGTGAGTTCTAGTCATGCCTTAGGCAGGAAAACCGACTGGGTCACTTTGAGAGAATCATGCTCTCTCGGCCCAGCCCATTTTACAAGGCTGTTGTTCTGGGGAAAATAGGAAGGGATAAAATATTAGAACAACTCCGTGCCCTGAGTTATTTTTAAAAGTTAATATAGGTGGCATAAATGTGTTAAGTGGTGGGGGTGGCTTACCAAAGGCTTACTCAACATTGTTTAATTTCTTTTTCCTTTCATTTTAGTATCAGAAACAAAAACACAAAATACATGCTGATTGATGGCCCAGAATGTTTCTGTGCACCTTCTTTAATGAAGAGCAGGATGTGAGTGCAAATTCTGTCTCAGATCAAGAACGCCACAGAACCTTGCAATCTTGGCAACTTTAAGATGGGAGGACTTCAACTCTCAGTATTCCTGACAGCGAGAACAATTAATCAGAATCAGAATTCTGGGGGTTGAAGTCCACTGATCTTTAAGTTGCCAAGGTTGAGAAACACTGGTTTCATTTATGGAAAAGGCAATGCCCTAGACATCTCTACCTGATTACAGGTAGAAGGAAGGAGAAGAGGATGACTGGCATCAAGGTGGAAGAACTTAATTCTAGAAGAGATGGGAACAACATTGAAAGACTTGAAAGAACCAAGTTGAGAATAGATAACCTTGGCTAGCTATGCACCATTCTCTTCTTCTTTCTTCTTCTTCTCTTCTTTCTCTTTCTTCTCTTCTTCTTCTTCTTCTTCTTCTTCTTCTTCTTCTTCTTCTTCTTCTTCTTCTTCTTCTTCTTCTTCTTCTTCTTCTTCTTCTTCTTCTTCTTCTTCTTCTTCTTCTCTCCTCTTCTCCTCTTCTTCTTCTTCTTCTTCTTCTTCTTCTTCTTCTTCTTCTTCTTCTTCTTCCTTCTTCTTTCTCTCCCTTCCTTCCTTCCTTCCTTCCTTCCTTCCTTCCTTCCTTCTTCCTCCCCATTGTTCCTCTTTTACCACCGTGTGTGTGTTGTTCAGATTATTATTTATTGGTTTGTTAGCATATCCTGCTTCATCAGTTAGCTTTGTATGTTTACTACTGGTTCTCCCTACTACTCATCTTATCCTTTTACTACCACACCCTCCTGGCTCTCTTATTTCTTAGGCTAATATCCTGTTTTTCTTTCAGGACACAAAAGTGGCATATACAAAATGTTCCCTCCTCCTCATTTTTCTGCAACAGCAATGCTGTGAGGCAGGTTGGCCTAGTTCAAAGACTTAGCAGGATCTCCTTGTTCTTAATTGGACATCTTCACCACTGGACTGCACTTGGCTGTTGAGATGGCCCAAGGTTCCCCAGGGAATTTCTGTAGCTGAGAGGGAATTTGAACCTGGGTCTCCTTCATGCTAGTCGAGCACCTTCCCCAATAAACCAGATGGATCCAAAGTCATCTGAAGACTGCATCACTTGGAGGGTCTAGAATCTGATCTTCCCATCTCTAGTCCATCTTCCTCACTGGGCCATCCTGATTCTTATGTTCCTCCAGATGGATGTTCTCATGCATTTTGAAGCATCCTAGGTGATCAAATCTGAGCTGTTATGCAGCCTTACATAGTGGCTGTTCCTATAGCTATACATTTAGACTGGGTATACATCTATACATATAGACTGGGTGAAACCAATCTTAATAGCAGTAACTGGGAGATGGACCTTGGAGTCTTAGTGGACAACCAGCTAAATATGAGCCAGCAGTGTGCAGCAGCAGCCAAAAAAGCCAATGCAATCCTAAATTGCATTAACAGAGGAATACAATCAAGATCAAGTAAGATACTAATACCACCCTATAAAGCCTTAGTAAGACCACACCTAGAGTACTCCATCCAGTTTTGGTCACCACACTATAAAAAAGATGTTGGGACTCTAGAAAAAGTACAGAGAAGAGCAACCAGGATGATTAGGGGACTGGAGGCTAAAACATATGAAGAACGGTTGCAGGAACTGGGCTTGGCTAGTCTAGTGAAGAGAAGGACCAGGGGAGACATGATAGCAGTCTTCCAATATTTGAGGGGCTGCCACAGGGAGGAAGGGGTCAAGCTATTTTCCAAGGCACCTGAAGGCCAGACAAGGAATAACGGATGGAAACTGATCAAGGAGAGATTCAACCTGGAAATAAGGAGAAACTTTCTGACAGTGAGAACAATCAACCGATGGAACAGAAGTTGCCCTCGGAAGTTGTGGGAGCTTCATCACTTGAGACTTTCAAGGAGAGATTGGACTGCCATTTGTCAGAAATGGTGTAGGGTCTCCTGCTTGGGCGGGGGGTTGGACTAGATGACCTACAAGGTCCCTTCCAACTCTGATTATCTCTAATCTGTTATCTAGCTATTTATTCTTCAGTCAAATGCCGTGTTCTTCAGGCCCCTCTTGATCAGGGATGGATTCAGCAGTGGGATCCTACTTGTTCCACTGCTGGTTCGATGATCGCACGCGTGTGCACTGACACCTGATGTGCGCACACGCAGCTTTCCCCACACCAGCTGAGGCCTGCAGCGCCAATTAGCTGAGAGGATAAAGAAGAGAAAAGCGCAGGGGGGGTGTGGGAGGGCCGATCCTGCACTTTTCTCTTCTTTCTCCTGATCATCGGAGGCTTTTTTACTATCGGTGCAGTTGAACCGGTCCGAACCTATAGCATTCCCACCATTGGATGGATTGAACTGAGACGCTAATACTTTCATAGGTTGTATGTATACTTATTTCGGTTTAGAAAAGAGAAGGAGAAAGGGGGAGAGAGAGACAGAGCGACGAATAAAAAGAACTCAAGGTGGTGGTGGGCAGAAAAAGAGATACAAACTTAAAAATAAAATCTCACGTTGCAGGTTTTTAGCTGAAATAAGCATCCCAGATGAGAGGGAGACAAATGGAGATTAACATCGCCATTCCAAACTCCTAAAAACCTGGAAGTAAATGTGCTTTTGTGTTGCCGCTGTTTCGCTCCCTGACCCCTTAAAAGCAATTTTAGAACGACCCACAATCATCTTATGTCAGGCTTCCCAGGTAGAATGGATAGGAAACATGAGCAGACAAGCTAAGTCTATTTTAAGGCTACATTTGTAGAAGCTTGCAAGTCTGAAAGTACAACTCTCCCGCTGTCTCTGTCTATAATCTGAGAGATTAGGAATAATTTTTCTTGACATTCTTTCTTTGCCTTTATGCAGCTGCGGACTATCCTATCTCTTATCTGCAGTTCTGATGGATGGATGGATGGATGGATGGATGGACGGATGGACAAGTAGGTAGCTGGATAGCTAGACAGACAGACAGACAGACAGACAGACAGACAGACAGACAGACAGACAGACAGCATAGAAAGATGATTGATAGAAGATAGCTAGATAGATAGCTAGGTAGATGGATGGATGGATGGAGATAGATGATAGACAGATGATAGAAAGAGAGAGAGACAGACAGACAAATAAAGAGATATAGATAGACAGATAGAGATAGATAGATACAGTTAGAGATAGACGGATGGACAGACAGATAGATAGATATGGATAAATGATAGACAAATAGAGAGATAGATAGAGATAGATAGAGATAGATGATAGACAGATAGATAGACACAGATGTAGATAGATGATAGACAGAAAGATAGATAGATGATAGACAGAGAAAGATAGATAGATACAGATAATAGACAGATACAGTTAGAGATAGACAGATGGACAGACAGATATGGATAGATGATAGACAGACAAATGATAGGTAGATAGGTAGATAGGTAGGTAGGTAGATAGGTAGATAGATGATAGATAGACAGATGAGAGGGATAAAAGAGAGAGGTATAGAGAGATAGAGATATAGAATAAGAGACAAGGAAGACAATGTCTTTGGATAATATGACGCTTAAGAAGAAGACTCTACACTCGTGTTTTCCAAACTTGGGAATTTGAAGACAAGTTGAAGTCCACTCATCTTCAAGTTACCAAGTTTGAGAAACAGTTGCATTTCGGTAGCAGAACAATCAGCTTCCTTTCTTTTTCTTTTTGCTAAATAGATTTTTGGATTTCATTCAAACTCTGGGTTCTCAGCCTTAGAGAACAGGGGGAGGCTAAGTGAGGAAGGGCCCACCCATGGCTTTTATTCTGCTGAGAGCTCCCTGTCAGGATGGCATTTAAACTAATAATTAATCAAAGTAAGACAAGAGGCAGATCCCGTTGGCCTCTCTTACCTCCACGGTTTGGATAATTATCACAAGTGTGCATTTATCACTGTAACAGTCGCAGCAGCAGGCACAATCTGTCTGCGAAGCTGAAGGAGTTCCAGGTTGGGGGGAAAAAGAGAAACGGACTCGCGTTAACCATGGTCCTTCCAAATGGGAACTCCAACAACCGGGGTTTGGGCGTGGGCCAGTTGGAAAAAATGTCCTATTTTCCCCCCCTATTATTATTATTCTCATTCAATTCAGATAACAGAATAACAGAATTGGAAGGGACCTTGGAGGTCTTCTGGTCCAACCCCCTGCTTAGGCAGGAGGCCCTATACCATTTCAGGCAAGTGGCTGTCCGGTCTCTTCTTAAAAAACCTCCAGTGATGAAGCACCCACAACTTCTGGTGGCGAGCTGTTCCACTGGTTAATTGTTCTGACTGTCAGGAAATTTCTCCTTAGTTCTACATTGCTTCTCTCCTTGATTAGTTTCCATCCATCTCCTCTTGTCCTGCCTTCAGGTGATCACGTGATTAAGGGGATGCTTCAATGGTTGTAAGTGCGAGGATCAGTTGTAAATCAACCTCCTTCCCTCCCTCCTTTCTTTCCTTCCACTCTCCCTCCTTCCCTCCCTCTCTTCTTCCTCTTCCTCCCTCTCACTCTTCCTTCTTTTGTTTCCTCCCTCCCTTGTCTTGTTTCTTTCCTTCCTTTCTTTCCTCTCCCTCCCTCCCTCCCTTCTTTTCCTTCCTCCCTCCCTCCTTCCTTCCTTCCTTCCTTCCTTCCTTCCTTCCTTCCTTCCTTCCTTCCTTCCTTCCTTCCTTCCTTCCTTCCTTCTTTCCTTTGGTCTTACCTCAGTGTTAAGCATTTTGTCATATATCCCGAGTAAGTCAATTCCAGGCAAGCAAATGAATACCCTTGAAAAATATTTTGCTGAGATTCAACCCACTTTACTGCATATTAGGGGTGTACAGTAATATGTACACTAATACCAGAGGTGGACTGCACATACTGTAACAACCAGTTCACTGAAAATGTGAGCGGTGCGCACATGCACACCCTCCACACTTGCCTGCGGCTGCAAAAACAAGGGGATTTCCTGTGCAGGGCAGCCGCGGTGAGTATAGCAGGCCAGGCACAGAAGGCAGCTAGGCTGCGTGGGTGGAGTGAGCGAGCCAGATATATGGAACGGGATAGCACCGGGGCAGATCGGCGGGCCCAACCGATAGTTGTAACTACCAGTAAGGGCAAGCCGGTCTGAACTAGCTGCAGCCCACCACCGCACTGTACGTATCAGTCAGTGGTGGGATTCAAAATTTTTACTACTGGTTCTGTGGGCGTGGCTTGGTGGGTGTGGCTTGGCTTGGTGGGCGTGGTAGGGGAAGCTTACTGCAAAATCTCCATTCCCTCCCCACCCCACTAACCTGCTTTCCAGCTCCATTCTTCTGTTGCAGGGCAACAAAAGAAGACCCAGCTGGTCAGCTGGGACTTGGGAGGCAGAGAATAGATGGGGTTGGTGGGGCCAGTCAGAGGTGGAATTTGCCGGTTCTCTGAACTACTCAAAATTTCTGCTACCGGTTCTCCATAACTGGTCAGAACCTGCTGAATATCACTTCTGGCATCAGTGCCTGTCAAAAGAGCAAGATGCCTGTGCTGGTACTACTTCCACCGATATTCTTTGTGCAAGACAATAACTTTGATCACACTGTTGCAACTGCCATCTTGACTATTTTGACTTTAACCTGAAAAACACTCTTATTATATATGGAAGGAAGATAACAGCACTGCAAAAAAATGGACACTCAATCTTTATTTAAAAAAAACAAAACAATTAGGACTGTGGGATTGATGAATAACTTAATCAGCTAAAGTTAAGCTGAATAATTAAAAAGTAATTTTAATCAAACGTTATTGCTGGTGTATTTTGAGATGATCATCATCTCCTTCTAACACGTTATCAAACGTTTAAAAAATTAAAAAGATCCAAAGATAGTTCTCTTCTTCTAAAAGTGGACTGTATTTTTTATTCATTGGCAAACTGTCTCCCGCCCCCAAAAACCCAAAATTAAAATCCACTTAAATTGGAATGTTGGAAACATGCAAATCTAAATCCATCAGTCAATCCATCTACATGCAGAAGACACAAGCAGAAAAATCTCTCAATTGGTTGGCATCCTTAATTGTTATTAAGCACTAGAGATGAGAGCTTATGGCTTGGAACTAATGCTTTTTAAAAGAAAACAAAACAAGAAGAAAATAATACATGTGGAAAGATCTGATTATATATTTGACTCCATTTATCATGTCCCCCAAGAGCGGCAATCATTGACCAACATGTAATTTTACAAACAGTGGCAAAGAATATCTGACTTTTAAGAAAATCAGCATTCATTTCAAGGGAAACTGCAGGCTTAAAAAAACAGCAGCAATTTTGAGGGTGTTGGAAACACAAATATTGATAGCTTTTGATTGACTTCATAGTTTTAGTCCTGGGTGAGATAGTCCTCGACTTACAATCGAGACCAGAATATTCTGTGGATAAGCAGAACAGAATATTTGTGAGCCACACCCAATTTTACACTGATTTTTCCATGGTTGTGAAGCAGAGCACTACCATTGTTAAGTGAATCATGCAGTCGTTAAGCGAATCTGGATTCCCCCATTGACTTTGCTCGTTGGAAACCAGTTAGTAAAGATTGCAAATGGTGATCCCAGGACCCAGGGACCCTATAATTGTCGTAAATATATGCCAATGGCCAAATGCCCAAATTTTGATCCTTTGACTGCGGGAATGGTATGAGATTGAAGGTGCAAGGACCAAATCTAAGTCATTTTTTCATGTCATAATTTCCAGCAGTCGTTAAATAAATGGCCATAAGTCAAGGACTACCCATGTCATATTATTACTTATAAATAATGTTTTTTCTTCCCTCTGTTCACCCACCCAAATATTCATCCTTTGTTCTGGCAGGATTCTATTATCACTCAGAGCAATTGTTTTCAGGCATTTTGATCTCAGGAGCCCTTTGCATTCTTAAAAAACGACGGAGGACGCTAACTAAGGAGTTTTGGTCTATCAATATTTACTGCATTAGAAATTAAATCCGGGAAATGTTAAAATAGTCACTTATTGATGGATTCCCTGAAAAGGGTATCAAAGAGATTGATACCCAGGGATTCCCTGGCCACCCTTTAAGAATTGCTGACCTAGGGAAATAATTGGTGATCCCATGAGGCTTTAAAGCAGGGGTGTCCAACCTTGGCAACTTTAAGCCTGGAGGACTTCAACTCCCAGAATTCCAGCAAAGCTGGCTGGGGAATTCTGGGAGTTGAAGTCCTCCAGGCTTAAAGTTGCCAAGGTTGGACACCCCTGCTTTAAAGCCAAAGTATCCTGAATATTTTGGAATTTCTATCAAGGTCCCAATCCATGATACTCTAGACCAGTGGTAGTCAATCTGGTCCCTACCGCCCACTACTTTATAAATCACAATTACTGTGGAATCGGTGGGCGGTTAGAGAAAACTCTACTACTGAGATACAAAAGTGGGCGGTAGGTATAAAAAGGTTGACTACCCCTGCTCTAGACTTTTGATCAAGTTTGTTCTAAAGAAATTTATTCTTAGAATTGACATTATATGGTTATAACCAAAATATAGGATTTTATAATAAAGGATCTATGATCAGGGGCTCTGGTTGGGCAGGGATTAAAATAGGCAAGATGGTGGCTAAAGACGTTTGATTGAAGCATTGCCCATTTTTATGTATTTTATTATTTTATTTTTATTTTATTTTACTTTACTAATTTATTTTATTTTATATTATTATTTTTTTATTTTATTTATTATTGCATTTAACTTTTTAAAATTCTACTCATCTCATCTCATCTAAGTATTGTTGGAAGAAATATCCTTCTGGGTTCAGTTCCAAGTGGGGAAGAAAAACACTGGAAACATGGCGACTGTTTGGAAAGATGGTTTAATGGTGGATAGGATCAGATGCCTTGGAGCTCCTGGGTGAAAAGAGAAGAAATGCTGAGAGTCCCTTGGTTTTATGCCCTATGTTGGGATTTGAATTTGAGCTTGTATTCTGATTGGTTGTCAGACTCCCATGACTCTTGCTGGGTGATGATGTAATGAAAGGGCTTTGGGCAATTCCTATTATGGGTCTCCCTGAAGGAGGTAGATCTTTGTTATGGAGAATAGACCTGCCCAGGCCTTAATGGCACATGAGCAAAGGTGAGGGGGGTGAGTTTCTGCCTCTCTGAGTTTCTACTTCTCTTTTAGGGGAAATATTCTGCCTTTTTAGTATACCCTAAAATATTTCATTTTTTCTCGGAGAGGGGTGAGTTTTAACTTCCAACATGTGCAGGACCATATGTTAAATTGCAGTTAAGGTTTATTGCTCAAGCATACACACAAGAATCTATTAGACTAAAGTTCAGGATTAAATTGGCGCCTGATAAAGGTCCATAGAATTCAAGAGGGATTGGACATTTGTGGCAACGTAATGATTCTTAGCTGATGATGTGCTTAACTCCGCCCCTCTTCCCCCAGCTCGGCCTGCTCTTCTCTTACACTAAGTGATTGTAGGAGGTTTACAACAACATCAATGGGTTGAAATAGAAGCCAAGCCCCTTTTGAGTATGGATCCAGGTCACACATGTTCAAAAGGAAAAGGTCTGCCTAAGTACACTCCAATCCATCGATTAAGCAAATCACTGCAGTTGCTAAGTGAATCAGATAACAGATAACAGATAATCAGAGTTGGAAGGGACCTTGTAGGTCATCTAGTCCAACCCCCTGCCCAAGCAGGAGACCCTACACCGCTTCTGACAAATGGCAGTCCAATCTCTTCTTGAAAGTCTCAAGTGATGAAGCTTCCACAACTTCCGAGGGCAACTTCTGTTCCATTGGTTGATTGTTCTCACTGTCAGAAAGTTTCTCCTTATTTCCAGGTTGAATCTCTCCTTGTTCAGTTTCCATCCATTATTCCTTGTCTGGCCTTCGGGTGCTTTAGAAAATAGCTTGACCCCTTCCTCTCTGTGGAAGCCCCTCAAATATTGGAAGACTGCTATCCTGTCTCCCCTGGTCCTTCTCTTTACTAGACTAGCCAAGCCCAGTTCCTGCAACCGTTCATTGTATGTTTTAGCCTCCAGTCCCCTAATCATCCTGGTTGCTCTTCTCTGCATTTTTTCTAGAGTCTCAACATCTTTTTTATAATGTGGTGAATAAAACTGGATGCAGTACTCTAGGTGTGGTCTTACTAAGGCTTTATAGAGTAGTATTAGTACTTCCCTTGATCTTGATTGTATCCCTCTGTTAATACAATTTAGGATTGCATTAACTTTTTTGGCTGCCGCTGCACACTGCTGGCTCATATTTAGCTGGTTGTCCACTAAGACTCCAAGATCCCTCTCACAGTTACTGCTATTGAGCCTGGTTTCACCCAGTGTATATGTGTAGTTTTGGTTTTTCTTGCCTAAGAGTAGGACTTTACTATTCTCTACACTGAATTTTATTTTGTTAGATGTGGCCCAGTGTTCTAGTCTGTCAAGATCCATCTGGATCTTGAGCCTATCTTCTTGGGTGTTAGCTATTCCTGCCAGCTTAGTATCATCTGCAAATTTGGTAAGTTCCCCTTCTATTCTCTCATCTAAGTCGTTAATGAAGATATTGAAGAGTACTGGGCCTAAGACGGAACCTTGTGGCACCCCACTGCTTACTTCCCTCCATGTAGACTTAGACCCATTAAGGACTACTCGTTGAGTACGGTTTGCCAGCCAGTTGCAAGTCCATCTAGTGGTGGTGCTATCTATTCCACTTTTTTCTAGCTTACTAAGAAGTAGGTTGTGGTCTACTTTATTGAATGCCTTGCTGAAATCTAAATATATTATGTCCATAGTATTTTGCTGGTCTACTAATTTAGTCACTGTGTTGAAGAATTAAATGAGATTGGTTTGGCATGATCTGTTTTTAACAAACCCGTGCTGACTGCTAGTTATTATTTTACTTGTTTCTAGATGTTGGCAGATCTGTTTTTTTATTATCTTTTCCAGGATCTTCCCGGGTATTGATGTTAGGCTGATTGGTCTATAGTTTCCTGGGTCTGTTTTTTTTCCCTTTTTTGAAGATGGGAACCACATCAGCTCTTTTCCAATCCTCTGGTAGTTCCCCAGTGCTCCAGGATTTTTGAAAGATATGATGCAGTGGTTCTGAGATGACCTCTGCCAGCTCCTTTAAAACTCTGGGATGTAATCCATCAGGCCCGGGTGATTTGTTTTCATCAAGATCAGACAGGTGTTCTCTTACTATTTTTTTGCTTATTTTAACTTTTATTTCTGGTCTGTCTTTTACAGTTATGTTTTTGGTGGGTTGAGCTACAGTTTCTTTTTGCGTGAAGACGGATGCAAAGAATGAGTTAAGCAGTTCTGCTTTCTCTCTGTTGCCTGTTACTTCCTTGCCATCTTCTCTCTTTAGTGCAGGGGTCTCCAACCTTGGCTACTTTAAGCCTGGAGGACTTCAACTCCCAGAATTCCCCAGCCAGCAGTTGAAGTCCTCCAGGCTTAAAGTTGCCAAGGTTGGAGACCCCTGCTTTAGTGGACCGACTGTTTCCTTGATTTTTTTCTTGTTATTTATATGTTGGAAGAAACTTTTTTTTATTATCTTTGATTTTTGTTGCAAGTCTTAGCAAACCCGGCATCTTTGCTTGTCAGAAGCCAGCCGGAAAGGCTGCAAATGGTGATCACGTGACCTCAGGACACTGCAACGGTTATAAATATGTGCCAGTTGCCAAGTGACCATAACAGAATGACAAGTTGGAAGGGATCTTGGAGGATATGCTGTCCCAGCCAGTCTATGGGAATTGGATAGTTACTTAGGAATTATGAGCTGTTCCCTTAAGGGAATGCATCATGGTAAATGTAGTTAAAGGCAAATATAGTTCATGTCACGTGGCCACATCTGTAATCCTGATTGGTCACTAATCTGACCCTCGATAGGTTGGGGGGAGTTTTCCTCACTTTTGCCTGAACTTTCTAACTTATGGCAGCTTCTTTCTATAGCTACGAGATGGGTTAGGAGATAACCATCTCTTACTACAAGGCAGATATACAAAGGATTGGTCATTAAAGAAGAACTTCATCACAAACGTGAGTTATGAGGATACCTGATGAACCAATAAATGTACTTTGTTATGGACGTCTTGTTGAGTTATCTATCTGCATCTGTGCAGCTTCAAATCCACCTCTATGCAGAAGGCAGAAAAGAGGTTTTCTAGTCCAACCCCCTGCTCAATCATGAAACCCCATACTATTTGCCATAGAGAACTGCTCCAAATATTGTATCATAATATTTTTAATTTGGGGAATGGGGGGAACTATTCAGGGGTGGGATTCTACCAGTTCGCATCTATTCTCTAGAACTGGTTGTTAACATTCTAAGTAGTTCGGAGAACTAGAAGAAATTACTGGGCTAATCCTGTAAGGAAGGCAGGAAGGAAACATTCTGGGGTTGCTTACAGAAACTGCCTCTCCACTAACTCTTATTACATTCTTGGCAGGACTAGACTTCCTGCCTCAGGAACTTCTCTGGAGTTTTTTTCCCTTCCTTTGCTGGTACTTTGCTTTTGTGGAGTGACCATTCAAAGTTACAATGGCACTGAAAAAAGTGACTTATGACCCTTTTTCACACTTACGACTGTTGCAGCATCCCCACAGTCATTAGAGGCCAGGCGAGGAGATGCGTGCCTCGATGTGAGTGATATTGAGTTGGCCACGCCCAGCCAGTCACATGACTACCAAGCCACATCCACCCAGTCACATAACCCACCAACTAAGCCACACCCACAGAGCCGGTTGTTAAAAAATTTGAATCCCACCCCTGGAACTATTCATGATCATTCAATAACATTTCTTCATGAACACGTGGAAGGCATCCAAAATAACTACTTAATATAATGAAAATTCATCTTAGTTTAGACACAATACATCTCTTTGGATTCACCGGACAGATAACTGATAATCAGAGTTGGAAGGGACCTTATAGGTCATCTAGTCCAACCCCCCGCCCAAGCGAGAAACCCTACACAGTGTGGTCCTTGTTATTAACTCTGTTATAATGTCTGATCCTGTGGTGAAAAATGGAGCAGTTCCATATAGTGCCCAAACCGGTCACCCAGTTGTAATAGTGACCATCACATGACCGTGGGGATGCTGCGATGGTCGTAAATGTGAGGACGGGTCATAAGTCTTTTTTTCCCCCAGTGCCATTGTAACTTTGAATGGTTGCTAAACAAATTGTTTTACACTGAGGCCTAGCGGAAAGGGCCACACAAATGAAGCCTGTTTCGTTAGTTCAGGGTTTGGTGTATTTTGTCTAATATATTTTTATTTATCAAAATATAAAATACAAAGAAAAATTGAAAAAAAGTAATAAAAAACTGGAGCGTGAGTGAAAAAGGAAAAAAAAGAGAAAATGTGGTGTAAAAAAGGAAAAGGAAAGAAAAAAGCACCAACTTCCAACTCTCTGTCTAACAACATTACAACATCTCAACTTTTTACTTTTACACAACAGTATATTCTAGCCATTTCTATAGCAACAAACCTATCTAATCAGCAAAAATAAAAATAAAAAACAAAGTTAAGTTTTTTTCCCCATTGCAAGCACAAAATCCGGAAGTGATTTCCAAAGAGAAGCGAAATTAAATATATTCTCTTCTTTGAATAAAAGAGTAAATTTAACCATCTCTGCTTCTTCTTGCCGTGGGGAATAGTATATGCTTCTGTTTATTGAGGGTTTGATGTGTGTTGTGTATATAACTCCGTTAAAAAAACAATGGAGACCTTAATAATTAATTAGTTCAAGTCTGATACAGTGATCATACAACTAATATTTTGAGGTGAATATGAATCGCGGCGCTTCTTTTTTCTTTACCTTACACTCAACATTGGAGGAAAATCTAAATAATCCTATGCTCATAATGTTGACATCCTGATTGGGCATTAATACTGACAGAATTTTTTTCACTTTTCTCTTTTTATTGGCAATCCTTCAAGCTTTCTCAGTGATAGAATGTTCATAATTTTAATCATATCATAGAAAAATTACCGCATTGAAGCCTACGTTGAAATAACCCATTGTTATAAAGATGGATAACATTACAAGAAAAGCTGGGAGGGAAATTAAGCCACAAACTTGGTTAAGCCTGTACAGGTAGTCCTTGAATTACAGCTATGATTGAGCCCAAAAAGTTCTGAGCAAGACAGTTGTTGAAGTGAGTTTTTTTCCATTTTTACAACCTTTCTTCCCATGGTGGTTAAGTGAACCACTGCAGTTATTAACTGAGTAACTAGAGATGGTATTCAGCAGGTTCTGACCAGTTCTGGAGAACCGGTAGCGGAAATTTTGAGTAGTTCGCAGAACCAGCAATGGAAATCTTGAGTAGTTCAGAATTCCACCTCTGACTGGCCCCGCCCCCTTCTATTCTCTGCCTCCCGAGTCCCAGCTGATTGGCTGGGTCTTCTTTTGTTGCCCTGCACAGGAGAACAGAGCTGGAAAGCAGGTCAGTGGGGTGGGGAGGGAATGGGGATTTTTCAGTATCCTTTCCCTGCCATGCCCACCAAGCCACGCCCTCCAAGCCGTGCCACACCCACAGAACTGGAAATAAAAAAATTTTTTTGATCCCACCACTGTTAGTAACACAGTTGTTAAGTGAATCTGGTAATCAGTGGAACAACTTGCCTCCACAAATGGTAAATCTCCAACACTGGAAGTTTTTAAGAAGAGATTGGACAACCACTTATCTGAAATGGTATTCCTGCCTAAGCAAGGGGTTGGAGTAGAAGACCTCCAAGGTCCCTTCCAACTCTGTTATCTTATTCTATTGTAACTGAAAAGGTGATTGTGTGACCCCAGGACAATGCAACTGTCATAAATATGAATCTGTTGCCAAGCGTCTGGATTTTAATCACATGACCATGGGAATGATGTAACGGTTGTAAGTGTGAAAAATGGTGGTAAGTCCCTTTTTTCAGCGCCGTTGTAACTTTGAACGGTCACTAAATGAACTGTTATCAGTCAAAGACTACCTCTAGCAGGAACACAACAATGGGGTGCCATCATCCAATGGCGACATTGACTCCGCCCCTCTTTACTTCAGCTCCGCCCACAAGGCATCTTCTAACACAGGCGTCTCCAACCTTGGCAACTTTAAGGCTTGTGGACTTCAATTCCCAGAATTCCTCAGCTAGCATGGCTGGCGGGGGTGGGGGTGGGGAATTCTGGGAGTTGAAGTCCACAAGTCTTAAAGTTGCTAAGGTTGGAGACCCCTATTCTAACATACTGGAACGCGAGACCAGGGAACCAAACCAGCCCTCCATTATTAATATCATCCACGACCGACTTCTTGCTGGGTTTGACCTTAGCTAGAGAGAAACAACCTTGTCAGAAGGTGGTTTGGCCTTCGCCCTCCCCATTTCCCTCCCCCACAAGGAAGGAGAAGAAGGAGGCCCCCTGCCCACATTCCTCAAGAAATTTCCCCAGATTAGATTTGTAAATCAAAAACCAATATATAACATGCAAGAATTGATCTGTTTTATATTCCTCAGTTACATTTTGGTAAAGCACATTTAGAAGATTTAGAACGTATTTGCGCCTGCTGCTTCAGCCATTATATGCTTCAGCTGAGACATCTATTTGTGAGCCCATAAAACAGCCACTGACTACCCATGTAAATTGTGTTCTCCACAATAAATTAGATGCATACTTGCAAAAATACATAACCGCTGTTGGTCGGCTTACGGTGGCAGAATACTAATGAGGTTTAAAGTTGCATTGTCCCTTTCTCAGGCCCAATTTAGCCTTTACATCAAAAATTATGAAGGGAAAAGCACTTTATAATCTTGCCGAGATGTAAAATAGCACTTAGGGAGAAATGACTTGGTTCACTTTGGAGACATCGGCATGAAGTGTGGTTGGGTTTATACTTATTTTAGGCAGGGAAAGTAAACTAGACTCCAGCAAGGAGTTTGATATCTCCCTTCCAAATTTGATAAACAGGCAGTCCTTAACGTACAATCACAACATTTCTGTTGCTAAGCGAGACTTCTCTTGAGTGAATTTTGTCCCATTTTACGACCTTGTTTGCCACATTTGTTAAATAAATCACTGCCAGTTACTAACCTGGTTGTGAATGTGGCTTCCCCATGGACTTTGCTTGTTAGTAGGTCGCAAAAGGGGATCACATGACCCAGGACATTGAAACCGTCATCAATATGAGTCAGTTGCCAAGCGCCTGAATTTTGATCATGTGATAGTGGGGATGCAGCGGTCCCAAGTGTGAAAAACAGTCATAAGTCACTTTTTTCCCCAGTGCTATTGTAACTTTGAATGGCCACTAAATATACTGTTATAAGATGAGGAGAGTAGTATGAGCACTACCTGTACTTTGTCTTTAGATGGAAGGATGAAGGAATTGGGCACAAGATGAATGCGGAAAAAGGAATGATACCACAGGACAGAGCACTAAGGTGGGAATTGGAAGAAATTAATTTTGCTGCAGTTATAAACCAAATTGGCAAATTTATGATTCCTAGCTGATATCCAAATGCAAATGTCTTTCATCAATGGGATTGACTATTTTTCTGTATTTGCTGTTGCAGTTCTTGGGCAAAATGTCAGGCCGAAGGATACAGATTAAAGAAAATTAGGTACACAAAATGTATATTATTTATAGTATATCAGAAAACAGCACTTATATAGAACTATCTATGGAGATTCTCAGTCATCCAGGTCAGGGTTGTCCCAAAGATGCTTTTTTTCAAAAGGCAACTGGACTTTCTTGGTTTTTCTTTGAAGACGTTTCGCTTCTCATCTAAGAAGCTTCTCTAGCTCTGACTGGAATCCTCCCATTCTACACCATCCAGTCAAACTGAAGAAGCTTCTTGGATGAGAAACGAAACGTCTTCAAAGAAAAACCAGAAAGTCCAGTTGCCTCTTGAATAAAAGCACTTTTGGGACATGTAGAAATGTATACTCAAAAAACAAGAGATGCCTTAGTTAGAAAAAAAAATCCATGCACATGTATGTTCAGAAAAATTCCATGCCAAAAAGAAAAAATAGGCATTTGTAAAGCAAAACTGAAAAGGGACATGGTAGCTCAGTGGCTAAGACACTGAGCTTGTTGATTGAAAGGTCGGCAGTTCAGCAGTTCAAATCCCTAGTGCCGTGTAACGGAGTGAGCTCCCGTTACTTGTCCCAGCTTCTGCCAACCTAGCAGTTCGAAAGCACGTAAAAAATGCAAGTAGAAAAATAGGGACCACCTTTGGTGGGAAGGTAACAGCATTCCGTGCATCTTTGGCGTTTAGTCATGCCAGCCATATGACCGTGAAGACGTCTTCGGACAGGGTTTTGTAGCCAAAACAAAATATTTTCTCTTGGGAACCAAGGACATTTCAGCAGGTGCTTGGAAGGAGGGGACTGAGGTCACCTAGCAACTGGCCGTATCCTGATTGGACCATGTGACTGATTGTTTTGAGAAAGTGAAAAAAATGTTTACTTTTAATTAGGTGAAAACAGCGGGAACAGTTATGACATATCCAATAAATCTATTATTTGAAGAATCTACCTGCCTCAAGAGTTTTGCTTGCCGTGGGTATGTTACTTAGATCCCTGATATCAGGATTGTCCCCAAAACTTGGCCTACTCCTAACCTTTCCTCCCTTGAAGCTGTGGATATAAAATGAGGCACCATTTTACCAAGAAGACAAGTAAGATATACATCTAAGAAGAACAGTCCCAAAGGTACTTTTTGAAAAGGCAACTAGACTTTCTTTGTTTTTCCTTGAAGATGTCTCGCTTCTCATCCAAGAAGCTTCTTCAGTTCTGACTGAACGGCGGAGAATGGAAGGATTTATATTCCTTGCAGTCATCTGGTCGTGAGGGAAATACGAGGGGAAAAAAGGCATAATCCTGAGATCTCATAGTTTGCTAGATTTTGAAAATTAAATCTAACCCGCTCTAGCATATAAATGTATTTACACACATTCATTTATTTTAAATATGTATAGCAGATGTGTTATTCAGAGGTTCCTGTGGCAGGTTAGAAATCCTTAGAAATAAAACAGTGAAGCCAACAAAATAAAACAGTCAAGGAATTAAGTCGCAAGTCAATTTAAAACGCACAATAATTAGCAAAACGCTACTTAGAGAGGGTTCTCTCCATATCAAGCAACATGACTGGGAAATGGTCCAACATCCTCAATGCAGGACTGAAATATCTAATTTTTCCATCACAGAAGGAACATAAATACAGGTAGTTCTCAACTTACAACGATCATTGAAACCAAAGTTAGGGTTGTTAAATCATGGTAGTCATACATTGAGGCATCAGATGACCTGACGTGATTTTTCAACATTTTTTGCGAGCAGCTGTTAACCAAATGGTGTGACTGTTAAGTGAATACTGCAACTGTTAAGCAAGCGTCGTTAAATGAATCCGTTTTCTCTGATGGGCGTTTTTTTTGGCCAGAAACTGACAGTAAACACCAGAAACTGGCAAAAAGGTTGCAATGACCAAATTGCCATAAAAGTGAGACAGTTGCCAAGAGCCCAAAGTACTGTGGTATGGGGTGCGGCCGTTGTAACTTCAAAAGCAAGTCATAAGTACAGGTAATCCTCAACTTACGACAACAATTGACCCCAAAATATCTCTCGTTAAGTGAGACATTTGTTAAGTGAATTTTGCCCCGTTTTATGACTTTTCTCGCCCCATTGTTAAGTGAATCACTGCAGTTGATAAATCGGTAACACGGTTGTTGAGTGAATCAGGCTTCCTCACTGACTTTTGCTTGTCAGAAGGTCACAACAGGGGAATCACACAATGTCATAAGTCTGAATCCGTTGCCAAGCATCTGAATTTTGAACATATGATCATGGAGATGATGCAAAGGTTGTAACCGTGAAAAACGGTCATGTCCCTTTTTTCAGTGCCGTTGTAACTTTGAATGGTCACTAAATGAACTGTTGTAGGTCGAGGACTAGCTGTAGCTCTGTGGAGATTTATCATAATTTTGAATAATCATTAAGTGGCCGGTCATACATTGAAGGCTATTTGTATAGGCTCAAAATTACTTCCAAGAATGAAGTACAGGTTGTCCTCACTTTACAACGGTTCATTTAATGACTGTTGAAAGTTAACAACGGCACTGAAAAAAAGTGACTTGTGAACCATTTTTCACACGTATGAGCTCTATGATCACATGATCAAAATTCAGAGGCTTGTCAATTGGTTCATACTGACGACGGTCGCAGTGTCTCAGGGTCATGTGATCAGCTTTTGACACTTTGTGACAGGAAAATTCAGTGGGGAAGCCCGATTCACTGAACAACCAAGTGACTCATCAACAACTGCAACGATTCACCGAACAACTGGGGCAAGAAAAGTTGTAAAATGAGACAAAACTCATTTAACGAACGTCTCGCTTAGAGACTTATACCTTTTGGGCTTGATTGTGATCATAAGTTGAGGACTTTTTTTTCTCCTTTCTTTTCTTTTTGGGGAAAAAAACTTGAAAAGTGATTTATCCCCCCCAGTATGAACGTGAATAATATAACCGTATAAAAACGGAATCATGTTGCTGGCACAACCCCATTTATGCAGCCTTGGAATTCTTTGCATAACTGACAAGGCAACAATAAAGGAGATTATTTGTAGCTCAGGATTTAAATGAGTCGCCCTTGCAGCTCCCTCTTATTTTCTTGCAGACATTTTATTACCCAAATAGATTGCATCATCAGTGCCAGTAAGGAGTGGGATTTGCTCTCGGTTGATATATATTCTTAATGGCTTATCTCGTCAGTGCTGGTGGAGGTTTTTGGGTTGGCTGTTTCAAGTTAGCTCGCTTGGCAGTTCCTTGATTAGAGTATTTTTTCCCCTTTTCTTCATTGTTGGTCTGATGTTAATCTTGGAGTTAATCTATGCTGGTGGTTGCTCACCTTTTTGCAGGGGTGGGATTCAAAATTTTTAACAACCGGTCCGGTGGGCATGGCTTAGGTGATGGGATGGCTTCTTGGTCATGTGACTGGGTGGGCATGGCTTGGGGGTCATGTTATTGGCTGGGTGTGGCCAACTCAACATCACTCACATCGAGGCACGCATCTCCTCGCCTGGCCTCTCATGACTGTGGGGATGCTGCAACAGTCGTAAGTGTGAAAAATGGTCGTAAGTCACTTTTTTCAGTGCCATTGTAACTTTGAATGGTCACTCCACACAAGCAAAGTATAGCAAAGGAGGGGGAAAAACTCCAGAGATGTTCCTGAGACAGGAAGTCTAGTCCTGCCAAGAATGTAAAAAGGCTTAACAGAGAGGCAGTTTCTGTAAGCAACTCCAGAATGTTTCCTTCCTGCCTTCCTTACAGGATTAGGCCAGTAATTTCTTCTAACAACCGGTTCTCCGAACTGCTTAGAATGTTAACAACCGGTTCTAGCGAATAGGTGCGAACTGGTAGAATCCCACCCCTGCGTTTTTGGGCTCCCGTGCCGATAATTGTGTGCGCGCTTGCCTGCTCATGCTCGCGTGCCATCACCCAGAAGACAATGCGCATGGGCCCCACATGCTTCCTGCGCAGGCGTGTGTAACCCATGCGACTCATGCTACCCGTGCTTCTGTGCATGCACAGTGCAACCCCCTGCACACCATGTGCTTTTGCACATGCGCGAGTGTGTCCTGCATGCCACCGCACCCCTGCACATGCGCACCAGGTACCTGACAATGAGCTGTCGGGCGGGTGGCGCGTGCGCATGCACAGTAGATCTTTTCTGGGAGAGTGCTTTGGTTACCGGCAGTAATGGCTCTGTGTGCCACTTCCTCCATGCATGCCATAGGTTCGCCACCACGGATCTATGCTCCTTTGAGTACTGATCCTGATGGAGTATGTCTTGGTCCTTTTGTCCCAAGGGTGCTTTTTGCAAGAGGCAACTGGACTTCCTGGTTTTTCTCCGAAGACGTTTTGCTTCTCATCCAAGAAGCTTCTTCAGCTCATCCAAGAAGCTTCTTCAGAGCTGAGGAAGCTTCTTGGAGGAGAAGCGAAATGTCTTCAAAAGAAAAAAAACCAGAAAGTCTAGTTGCCTCTTGAAAAAAGCACCTTTGGGACAATACTGACCTGCAGGACTGAGAATTTCTATGGACTTTTGGTCTTTTTGTTCCCTGCAGGATCCAATCTGGGTCGGTGACTGGGGCCAGAGGTTTAGTCCTCTTGGCTTTCGATTCATGCTGGAGCCCATCTTCAGGGAACTTCTCTCCAGCAGAATGTCTGCTTTGGGCTATTCTATGTGTAGTATTTATGTCATGCCTGGTTCTGTGTGGTTTTTTTAAGTTATTGATTGGGATGCTGACGGCTGGCTATTAAGTCATTGGCTGTTGTTTCCTTGTGCGGTCAACCCCTCTGCTTCTAAGAACTTGATAAGCTGTTGATAAACCAGCACTTGTGTTGACTGACAAGGGGCCCGTTTCCTAGGCGTTGATCATTTCTGTGGCTATTTTTGTCCCTGCTCAGCCAACAATCTTAGTAGCTGCAAAATTGAGTGTATGTCCTTGTTCATTGCCACGTGAGGCTACCAATGAGTTTGGATCTCCTTGTCTCATCACTCGCTTGTGGTTGTCTTCCACCCCATCTGTCCTAAATAATCACAGGCAACAAGGTGGTATTTAGCAGGTTCTGACCAGTTCTGGAGAATCGGTAGCGGAAATTTTGAGTAGTTTGGAGAACCAGCAAATGCCACCTCTGACTGGCCCCGCTCCCCATCTTTTCTCTGCCTCCCGAGTCCCAACTGATCGGCTGGGTCTTCTTTGGTTGCCCTGCACAGGAGAACAGAGCTGGAAAGCAGGTTAGTGGGGTGGGGAGGGAATGGGGATTTTGCAGTATCCTTCCCCTGCCACGCCCACCAAGCCACGCCCACCACTGGAGGCAATCATTGCAGAGGATCTGGTAGATTACATTAGAAGTATCTCCTACCTCCAAGCGATCTTTGCAATGCATGATTTTGTTTCCTGTTTGGCTTCTTGATTGTCTCTTTTGCACAGCTTGTCGATATTGTTTATGTCTGTGTGTCTATTGATGGTTCATTTTCCAGAGTGCCAGGCTTCTAGAAATTTTCTAGCGTTGTTTTGGACTTGGTGTGGTCTAGGAGGGTCACGGTTGCCCAGTTGAAACTATAGTTAAGTCGGTCCATATGTTCTGAAATTAAAGAGTTTTAAATCATATGAGCTGCAGTGGCACAGTGGTTAGAGTGCAGTACTGCAGGCTACTTCTGCTGACTGCCAGCTGACTGCAATTTGGCAGTTCAAATCTCACCAAGCTCAATCTCACCAAGGTTGATTCAGCCTTCCGTCCTTCCGAGGTGGGTAAAATGAGGACCCAGATTGTTGGGGGGCAATAGGCTGACTCTGTAAACCGCTTAGAGAGGGCTGTAAAAGCACTGTATAGTGGTATATAAGTCTAAGTGCTATTGCTATGCTATCAGGTCTTCTGACTGCTAGTTGGTGTTCATGAATACGTTCTTGTTAGTCTTTGAGATATTTAAAACAGACAAAGCAACCTCGACGTTGCTTTGAGCCAGCAAAACAACTCCAACTTGAGAAACATTTGGACTTTTACAGATTTATGTACACAGATATGACTATTATTAAGTGTTGTACCTTATGATTCTTGACTCTTGACAAATATATATTTTCTTTTCTGTACACTGAGAGCATTTGCACCAAGACAAATTTCTTGTGTGTCCAATCACACTTGGCCAATAAAGAATTCTATTCTATTCTATTCTATTCTATTCTATTCTATTCTATTCTATTCTATTCTATTCTATTCTATTCTATTCTATTCTATTCTATTCTATTCTATTCTATTCTTCATTCTATCCCATTCCATATTTTCTGTTCTGTTATTTTCTTTTCTGTTCCATTCTATTCTATTTCTATTCTTTTCTTATTCTATTCTTATTCCCAATAAAGATTTCTATTCTATTCTATTCTATTCTATTCTATTCTATTCTATTCTATTCTATTCTATTCTATTCTATTCTATTCTACTCTACTCTACTCTACTCTACTCTACTCTACTCTACTCTACTCTACTCTATTCTATTCTAATCCCCAATAAAGATTTCTATTCTTTCCCTATTCTATTCTTATTCCCAATAAAGATTTCTCTTCTATTCTTATTCCCAATAAAGATTTCTATTCTATTCTATTCTATTCTATTCTATTCTATTCTATTCTATTCTATTCTATTCCCAATAAAGAATTCTATTCTATTCTATTTCTACCTATATGCTTGTCTCTGTGTTTGTGTGCACAGTTTGCGTGCGAACCTACCTATATACACAATTTTTTTTATAGTACGCAACCATTAGGTGTAAACAATCAGCATAGGGTGCCTTCGATGACATGCAGTGGTTTAAGACTTAGCACCCCCACACACACCCTTACATGCAACCCCCTGAATCCAATAAAATTGCAAATTTCACTGTACTTCACAATATCCTAAATAAACATGAACAGCGTGCATTTCTTTCTCTGGCATCGAATATTAATCTGTCCATGGTTGGAAATGCATTTTCCATCTCGTCTGTGCTGGTGCTGGATAAACATCGGGGAGATTGCTATTCCAGACCTTTCATTCTCTCCCAGAGTCGAGAACATGACCAATTCCTTTCCTAATTACACTCACCACTGTTTGCCTTCTAAGACTGTAAACCCTCCATCACGGCAGGGGGTTTCCTCTCTTCCTGACCCTCCCCAATTTCATTGGGATTACATGCTCCTTTTCAGCCATGCAAACTCCTGCATAGGCAAATGAGCTGTTCGCCATGTGGGTGATGTGCATTTGATCAAATTCATGGAAGCCCCAATCCCAGTTAGCTAACATCAGGGACCATTTTTGGACCATCCAGGACAGAAGGAAGGGAGGGCTCCAAAGCTGGGCCTGTCTTTTTCAATCATTCAATCAGTCAATCAATCAGTCAGTCGATCATATAAATCAATCAATCGGTCAATCAATATCAATCGATCAATCAATCCAATCTATCAAATAGTCTGGATAGAGCTGGAAGGAGAGGTGGTAATTCAGCAGGTTCTGACCAGTTCTGGAGAACCGGTAGCGGAAATTTTGAGTAGTTCAGAGAACCGGCAAATGCCACCTCTGACTGGCCCCGCCCCCATCTATTCTCTTCCTCCCGAGTCCCAGCTGATTGGCTGGGTCTCCTTTGGTTGCCCTGCACAGGAAAACAGAGCTGGAAAGCAGGTTAGTGGGGTGAGGAGGGAATGGGGATTTTGCAGTAACCTTCCCCTGCCACACCCACCAAGCCATGCCCACAGAACCAGTAATAAAAATTTAATCCCACCACTGGCTGGAAGGGACCTTGGAGGTCTTCTAGTCCAGCCTCCTGCTCAAGCACGAAAACCTATACCATTTCAGACAACTGACTGTTCAGTCTCTTCTTAAAAACCTCCAGTGATGAAACCCCTACAACTTCTGGAGGCCTGTTGTTCCACTGGTTAATTGTCCTCATGGTTAGGAAGTTTCTCTCCTTAATTCCAGGTTGCTCCTCTCCTTGATTAGTTTCCATCCATTGTTTCTTGTCCCGCCTTCTGGTGCTTCTGACCCCCCTCCTCTTTGTGGCAGCCCTTCAAATACTGGAATATTACTATTATGTCACTCCAAGTCCTTCCTTTCTCTAGACGGGCCATACCCAATTCCTGCAACTGTTTTTATCTCCAGGACTTTAATCGTTGCATTTTGGGGATATGCGCGCGCGCGCTTTGGGACTTGGTGCCAAAAACTTTAGCTTTCACTGCCCTATACTATTTTAGATAAATGGTTGTCCAGTCTCTTCTTTGTGATGACCCAAAGGGGCATGGCACAAAGGCAACACAGTCAGATAATCAATAAGAGTCCCTTTAATAGCTCCAACTTTGCCCCCAACGTCCAGCTGAAGAAAAACTCTCCCAGGAACAGCCTTTAAATGGAGGAAATTCAGTCCAAAACAAGGTACATACAGACTGTAACCAAAAATCCAAACAAACAAAGCTGCAGTAATTAACCTGACAGGGCGGGAGAAGGAATTGCAGACTTGAAAGCACGGCAACACTCACACAGTTGGGAAGACACCAGGAACACAGATAAGCCACGACAATACCAGATAAATTCACTATTTGCTCCCAACAACTTGCTGCGCGCAGCTTCCCTTTTTAAACTGTGTCCCCAGCTGCAGCTAATGAAGGGAATCAGGGCCCTTTCCTCCCCCATAAGCCACGCAACTCACGTTGCTCTCTTCTCCGTTCCTCCCTGCGCGCCCTAGTATGAAGAGGGGGTGGGCCTGAGTCTTCCTCCGAATTCCCTCTCCCTTGTTCTACCTCTTCCCTGCTCTGCCCAGCCAGACTTTGCCCTTCCCCAGTTTCCTCCACAGCCAACGGAGTCACACTCCCACTCCCTGTCAGCTGTTTGGCCTCCCCCTTCGAATCAGATTCCACAAGGGGAAGAAGAAGAGGATGACATCATCACCCTCATGCAGCCAATCAGATCTGACTTTCCAATGACGTCACCGAGAGCAAACAAGGAATCGTGCCAGCAAGCTGCAAAAATACATATTTTAAAGGAGACAAACTTTTACCTGCCTGAAAACTCCCTCTGTTTCAAAGAGTAAGCAGGTTCAGCTGAGCCTCCAGTGGGGGTTAAAGCTGAAAGGACACACCAGTCTCTCTTTTTTTTCCAGTGACGGTTCCAAGCAGCCCCTCTGGCACAAGGACAGGGCCATGGCGGGACTTCAATTGCTTTGGGGTGGGGGGACATCTGTTGGATGACCTCAAATAAGCAGAGAGAACAAACAGCCCTCTCGCCCCATGTATTTCCAGCAGCCCATTGAGAGCCACGGAAGGAAAAGGAGGCCGACCCAGAGAGAAAATCCATTTTTTCCCTCCCGACGCCCATTGCAACCTTGACAGCTCTGTGCATGCACACACACACACACACTATACATTTTCCAGGAACCCCACCAAGCTCAGGTTTTCTCGGTGTCTTCTGGTGACCAGCTAATCAACACATCTGACAGCTTCTGGCTTCCAGCTGAGAAGGTTGGCTGTCCCTGTCCCTCTGTGTCCTGTCCCCCACCCCACCCTTGGCCTTTAAGAGGGGGGGAAGGCAAGGCTGTGATTTCTGACTCAAATAACAACAGCTGGGGTGTTGTTGTTGTTGTTTTTTTGTGTAGA
>NC_142009.1:9560656-9595656 GCF_049901735.1 Notechis scutatus
TGTATCTATCCTATCTATCTATCTATCTATCTATCTATCTATCTATCTATCTATCTATCATCTATCTATCATCTATATCATATATCTATATCTCTATATCTATATATCTATATCTATCTGATCATCTGATCTATCTGATGTATCTATCTATCTATCTATATCTATATATATATATATATATATATATATATATATATATATATATATATATATATATATATATATATATATATATATATATATATATATATATATATATATATAATGCCATGTCCTGGATAGAATAGAAGAGAAAAAAATGCCAATAATCTTTTCTGCCATCCTCACTATTCAATAGAGTAGAGTAGAGTAGAGTAGAGTAGAGCGGAACAGGAACAGGAACAGGAACAGGAACAGGAACAGGAACAGGATAGAAGAGAATAACAGAGTTGGAGGATTTATCATCCAACCCGCTCCTCAGGCAGGAAAACCTATATCATGGTGGCTAACCTTTTTGGACTCCTGTCCCGATAATTGTGCGCGCACTTACCTGCCCCCCATGCCTCCTGCGCATGCGCACATGACCCCCCACATGCGCCACGTGCTTCTGCACATGCATGTGTCCTGCACGCCCCTACGCCCTACCCCCACATGCGTGCCAGATACCCAACAATCAGCTGTCAGGCAGGCGGCGCATGCGCAGTAGACTTTTTCTGGTTGAGTGCTCATGTGCCAATAGTAATGGCTCTGCGTGCCACATCCGGCACACGTGCCATAGGTTTGCCACCATGGCCCTATATCATTTCACACAAATGGCTGTCCAATCTCTTCTTCAAAACCTCCAGTGTTGGAGCATTTACAATTTCTGGAGGCAAGGTTTTCCATTGATCAATTGTTCTCACTGTCAGGAAATTTCTCCTTAGTTCTAAGTTCCTTCTCTCCTTGATTAGTGTCCATCCATTGCTTCTTGTCCTGCCTTCAGGTGCTTTGGAGAATAGCTTGACTCCCTTTTCTTTGGGGCATCCCCTGAGATATTGGAAGACTGCTATCATGTCATTCCTAGTCTTTCTTTTTATCAGTCTAGGTAGGGAAACTTGGCTCTCTTATCACTTATGGACTTCAACTCCCAGAATTCCTGAGTGAGCCATAAAAGGTTCCCCATCCCTGGCCTACTGGTTTTTCAGTTGTGGGGGAAATCACTTTTTGACTTGAATGGGACTGTTTAATATACAAATGTAGGACATATGTTAATATATTAGCATATATTAACATATATTAAACAGTCCCATTCAAGTCAAAAATTGATTTCACCCACAACTGAAAAACCAGTAGGCCAGGGATGGGGAAACTTTTATGGCTCACTCAGGAATTCTGGGAGTTGAAGTCCATAAGTGATAAGAGAGCCAAGTTTCCCTACCCCTGGTCTAGACATACCCAATTCCAGCAACCGTTCTTCATATGTTTTATCCCCCAGCCCCCATGTCATCTTTGTTGCTCTTCTCTGCACTCTTTCTAGAGTCTCAACATCTTTTTCACATCATGACGACCCAAACTGGATGCAATATTCCAAGTGTGGCCTTCCCAAGGCCTTATAAAGTGGTATTAATACTTCCCGTGATCCTGATTCTATCCCTCTGTTTATGAGCCTAGAACTGTGTTGGCTTTTTTGGCAGCTGCTACACATGGCTGGCTTATTTTAGGGAGGACTTGCTTAGCCTCAGAGAAGATGTGTCTTTTGTGAGGCCTCTGGAGAGATGCTGGTTAAGACAACTGCATTGTGGACGATTTCACTATTGCCAACAAAACAGCCTCTGATCGTCTCCTTTTGTGACAAGATTTCAGAAGCCGGTGCGCTCCAGCTGTCCAGTTATTTAGGTGACTAATTAGCCCAATTAATTAAGAACTTTCACGGTGACACCCAGGGACCTGAAAGAGCAAGGAAGAGGTCAGAAGGAAAGATGCGTTTCGCCACAAGAAAAGATGCAATAATTAAAAGACAATCAGAAGCGACTCCTGCTTTTCCGGCCCCACTAATTACACATTAAAAAAGATGTTAGGCATCTGGATGGATGCCTGGATGTGTTTCCAAGAAACCTCAAGCAGATTGGTATTGGAGAATAAGATCAAATCTGTTCCCCAAGCTGCAAGATTTTTTTTAAAAAAGCTAAATTTCCTGTCTGTTCTGCTTAACGAGGCTTCAGATTCAGAAAAGTGAGAATAGGAACAGATCCATGTGAGAAAATTTCTCCTTCCTTCCTTTCTTTCCTTTTCTGTTTCCTTCCTTCCCTCTATCCTCCTTCCTTCTTTTCCTTCCTTCCTTTTCTGTTTCCTTCCTTCCCTCTACCCTCCTTCCTTTCTTTTCCTTCCTTCCTTCCTTTTCTGTTTCCTTCCTTCCCTCTATCCTCCTTCCTTCCTTCCTTCCTTCCTTCCTTCCTTCCTTCCTTCCTTCCTTCCCTTCTATCCTCCTTTTCTGTTTCCTTTTCCTTCCTTCCTTCCTTTTCTGTTTCCTTCCTTCCCTCTATCCTCCTTCTTTTTCTTCCTCCCTCCCTTCCTTTTCTGTTTCCTTCCTTCCTTTCCTCTATCCTCCTTCCTTCTTTTCCTTCTCTCCCTTCCTTTTCCATTTCCTTCCTTCCTTCCCTCTATCCTCCTTCCTTCTTTTCCTTCCTTCCTTCCTTTTCCATTTCCTTCCTTCCTTCCCTCTATCCTCCTTCCTTCTTTTCCTTCCTTCCTTCCTTTTCTGTTTCCTTCCTTCCCTCTATCCTGTTTCCTTTTCTTCCTTCCTTCCTTCTTTCCTTTTTTGTTTCTTCCCTTTCTTCCTGTCTCCTCCCTCCCTCCCTTTTCTTCCTCCCTTTCTTTTTCTTTCTGTCTTCCTTCCTATCTCCTTTCTCTTTTCCTCCCTCCCTCCCTTTTTTCCTTTATCTCTCCTTTCATTCCTCCCTCCCTCCCCTTTTTCTATCCTCCTTCCTTCCTTCTTCTGTTTCCTTCCTCCCTTCCCTCTATACTCCTTCTTTCTTTTGTTTCTTCCTTCCTTCTTTCTTCTGTTTCCTTTTTTACTTCCTGTCTCCTCCTTCCCTCCCTCTCTCCCTTGTTTTCTCCCATCTCCACCGCTTCTGGTGCTCCATCCACTTAACAACTTATACAATCGATTAACAACTGCAACCAGAAGTGCTGGGATTGGAGCCATTGAGAGAAGCAGTCAAGTGAGCAGTCGGGTGATGTCTTACTTAATGATCGTCTTGCTCAACGACCAAGTTTCTAATTTGCTTGAACAGTATGGTCCTAAATTGAAGACTTCCCATAATTTCCATTGATACAATAATCCCTTTTGGTTTATTTTATTTTCCTTATCCCTTCATCACAATGTGTGTCCATTTGTGGAAATACATCACAGTAACTCTGTCAAATCTTTAAATTTCCCTATTATTCATCCTTGCCATTTTTCTCCCGTCTAGGTTTCATCCCTATTTATTATTTTTAAGCTTCATTTTTTTTCAGAAAAAAAAATATCTCCCTTCTATTTCACTGCCATTGAGGTCCTGCTTAATCAGCAGAGAATCCCAGAAGTGAAACCAGCTCCTTTGAAAAGATCAGACGCTAAAATTAACATGCAAATCCATTTTCGGTTTGAAAAGCACTGTTGACCGAAGAAACCCCTTGTTTGCTCTTTGGAACAAACATATTGGTTAAACATACATTTTAAAACACAACAAACACATGTAAAGGGATGTAATAGGGAGGGAGGGGGACATGCTGTGAATACTAATGAAAGCCTGGATGATAAATAGTGATTTCAGCGAAGTTCCATTCAGCGCGTGGCTCCTGAACAGGAAGTCCCATTCTGTTCAACAAGAATTACTCCTGGGTAATAGGCAGGGGTGGGATTCTACCGGTTCGCACCTATTCGCTAGAACCGGTTGTTAACATTCTAAGCACTTCAGAGAACCGGTTGTTAGAGGAAATTACTGGGCTAATCCTGTAAGGAAGGCAGGAAGGAAACATTCTGGTGTTGCTTACAGAAACTGCCTCTCCATTAACCCTTATTACAATCTTGACAGGATTAGACTTCCTGTCTCAGGAACATCTCTGGAGTTTTTTTCCCCTCCTTTGCTGGTACTTTGCTTGTGTGGAGTGACCATTCAAAGTTACAATGGCACTGAAAAAAGTGACTTATGACCGTTTTTCACACTTACGACTGTTGCAGCATCCCCACAGTCATGAGAGGCCCAGGCGAGGAGATGCGTGCCTCGATGTGAGTGATATTGAGTTGGCCACGCCCAGCCAATAACATGACCACCAAGCCATGTCCACCCAGTCACATGACCACCAAGCCACACCTACCACCTAAGCCATGCCCACAGAACCAGGTTTTTTTAAATTTTGAATCCCACCCCTGGTAATAGGGCATAAAAGGGACGCGGAGGCTCAGTGGCTAGGGCGCTCAGCTTGTCAATCAGAAAGGTTGGCAATTCGGCAGTTCGAATCCCTAGTGCCGCGTAACAGAGTGAGCTCCCATTACTTGTCCCAGCTTCTGCCAACCTAGCAGTTTGAAAGCATGTAAAAATTGCAAGTAGAAAAATAGGGACCACTTTGGTGGGAAGGTAGCAGCGTCCATGCACTTTCGGAGTTTAGTCATGCTGGCCACATGACCATAGAGATGTCTTCGGACAGCGCTGGCTCTTCGGCTTTGTAACAGAGATGAGCACCGCCCCCTAGAGCCGGAAACGAGTAGCACGGATGTGCGAGGGGAACTTTTACCTTAATAGGGCATAGAAGAAGCTGTGAAAAAAATAATGACAGGTAGTCCTTGACTTATGATCAGTTACTTAGTGACCATTCAGAGTTATGCCAGACTTTTAAAACGAGATTCGTACATAATATTTCTCAGTCTTTGCCATTTGGGATATGTGGACTTCAACTCCAAGCAAGCTGGCTGGGCAATTCTGGGAGTTGAAGTCCACATATCTTGAATTTGCAAAGGTTGAGAACCACTGAATTAGACATTCTCCTGGTGGGAATGTGGCATTCCTGCACACCTGTTGAGGGTAGAGATTGCCAAAATGGGATGAGATATGGTGCTTTCCTGAAGTTTGAGGACACTTTTAGAAGAGTCAATGAGTGAGGCCAGGCATGCGTGGCCTAATTAAAACACCATGATTGATGTCTTCTTTGGTTGTTCCTTAACAGCAATAGCACTTAGACTTATATACTGCTTTACAGTGTTTTACAGCCCTCTCTAAGCGGTTTTACAGAGCCAGCCTGTCGCCCCCAACAATCTGGGTTCTCATCTTACCGACCCTGGAAGGATGGAAGGCTGAGTCAACCTTGAGCCTGGTGGGATTTGAACTGCTAAATTGCAGGCAGCCGATAGTCAGCAGAAGTGGCCTGTGGTACAGCACTCTAACCTCTGCACCACCATGGCTCTTAAGATTACTAACATTTCTTAGCATTAATTGCAATTTCATATACCATAATTTCATAGTGTTGTTCTTTGCCTGTCTTGGAGTCCTTGTGGACAATCACATAAATGTGAGCCAGCCGTGTGCTATAGCTGCCAAAAAAGCCAACACACAGTCTTAGTCTGCATTAACAGAGGGATAGAATCAAGATCACACGAAGTGTTAATACCACTTTAATAATGCCTTGGTAAGGCCACACTTGCAATACTGCATCCAGTTTTGGTCGCCACGATTGAAAAAGATGTTGAGACTTTAGAAAGAGTGCAGAGAAAATCAACAAAGATGATATGGGGACTGGAGGCTAAAACATATAAAGAACGGTTGCTGGAATTGGGTATGTCTAATTTGATGAAAAGAAGGACTAGGGGAGACACGATAGCAGTCTTTCCAATATCTCAGGGGCTGCCACAGAGAACAGGGAGTCACGCTATTCTTCAAAGCACCTGAAGGCAGGACAAGAAGCAATGGTGGAAACTAATCAAGGAGAGAAGCAACTTAAAACTTAGGAGAAATTTCTTGACAGTGAGAACAATTAATCAGTGGAATGATTCCAGAAGTTGTGGGTGCTCCAACACTGGAGGTTTTTAAAAGAGTTTGAACAACCATTTGTCTGAAACAGTATAGTTTCCTGGCTGAGCAGGGAGAGTTGGACTAGCAGACCTCCAGTGCCCCTTCCAACTCTATTATTCTGTTTGGCTATTTTATTAGATATTAGATTAACAGAGTTGGAAGGGACCTTGTAGGTCATCTAGTCCAACTCTCCACCCAGGCAGGAGACCCTACACCATTATGATTTTCCTGGTGTGTTTTTTCCCTGCAGTTTTGCACCATGTTTTCCATCATTTTAATTTATTTTTCCTGTTGCCTACCGAAAGGTTTGCTTATTGGGTGGTAGAAAAGTACAATTAGGTAAAACCACAGAAACATACACATCTATTTTAGCAAGCTACAGTTACAAGGGCTTTGATTGTGATTTAGGGAAGCATTTTGTCCTTGTTTTTTACTGATTGGTTGAAAAGATTGCCTAGGCTGGCTGATGTTTTTTCCCCAGGCCATTGATGCCAATGGTGAACGAAGGTACAAAAAAAAAAAAAGAAAGAGAAACAAGGACGGGCAAGGGGGGTCAATAGACGCCAAGGGGGGAGCTACAGATATTGACCACTCTTTTGTGAGTCGTATATATATCTTGCCTTCAAGCAACAGGAAGTACAGACTGAATGAGAACAAACCTGAAAAGCTTGTTTGGTCTAGGCTAGAAAGTGGGAGATAGCGAGTTCTATTCCCACTGTTGGAAGTTTAAAACCCACCCCTCTCTTAGGAAAATGAAATATTTTAGGATATACTAAAAAGGCAGAATATTTCCCCTCAGCCCTCCCACCTTTGTTTATGGGCCATTAAGGCCTGGGCCAGTCTATTTTACATAACAAAGATCTACCTCCTTCAGACAGAGCCATACTAGGAATTGCCCAAAGCCCTTTCATGACATCATCACCCAGCAAGAGTCAATCAAGCCTGGGTCTCAAAAGACAACCTACAAAGTTGCCCCTGCATGGCCCCATGGGAGCCTGACAACCAATCAGAACCCAAGCTCGAATTCAAAGCCCAACAGAGGGCATGAAACCCAGGCACTCTCAGCATCTCTTCCCTTTTTCTGCCCAGGAATCCATCCTGACCACTATTAAACCATCTTTCCAAACAGCCTCCATGTTTCCAGTGTCTTTCTTCCCACTTGGAACTGAACCCAGATGGACATTTCTTCCAACACTGCCACAGCTATGGCAGCCAGCTAGGTGACTTTGGGCCAATCACTAGGAGATTATGAGTTCTAGTCCCGCCTTAGGCTTGAGAAATGGCTGGGTGACTTTGGGTCAATCACCAGGGGAAGGTGAATTCTAATCCCACTTTAGGCATAAAAGCCAGCTAGGTGACTTTGGGCCAATCACTAGGAGATTATGAGTTCTAGTCCTACCTTACCATGGCAGCCAGCTAGGTGACTTTGGGCCAATCACTAGGAGATTATGAGTTCTAATCCCACCTTACCATGGCAGCCAGCTAGGTGACTTTGGACCAATCACCGGGAGACTGTGAATTCTAGACCGCCTTAGGCTTGAGAAATGGCTGGAGTGACTTTTGGGTGACTTTGGTAGGCTTGAGAAATGGCTGGGTGACTTTGGACCAATCACCGGGAGACTGTGAATTCTGTGAATTTAGACCCTAGACCATGTAGGCTTAGGCTTGAGAAACCGGGGCTGGGTGACTTGAAATTTGGGCCAATCACCGCCCAGGCTTGAGAGACTTTGGACCAATCACCCGGAGACTGTGAATTCTAGACCCGCCTTAGGCTTGAGAAATGGCTGGGTGACTTTGGACCAATCACCGGAGACTGTAGATTCTAGACCCGCCTTAGGCTTGAGAAATGGCTGGGCGCTTTGGAGCCAATCACCGGAGACTTCTTAATTCTAGACCCGCAGAGGAAACTTGAGAAATGGCACAGGTGACTTTGGGCCCAGTCCATCTCTTTCAGCGCTACCCACCTCACAGAGTTGTTCTTATGGGGAAAATAGAAAGAGAAAGGGCTGTTGGATGTGTTCATAGTCTTCAGTTATTCGTAAAAATGACAAAGGCAGGATTTCAATAAACAAATAAAATAAATAAAAACCTGGCCCTACTTTGATCTGCATTTCTCTCTTGAAGAAACAACACATTTCCGTTTTCCGTCTCAGCTGAAACCTCTTGTCTCACACACACCCTCGCCCCAAAATAAGCCCCTTCCAAATCTTTCTGAGCAATGAATGCCAAGCCCAGCAGGGTGCAGATGCTCCCTATGCTGCCTTCCTACGACTAAAGATGCTCTCGTGACCTCCGACCTCTGGCATCCTCCATCACGGTCTTCAAACATTGACAATCCCCAAAACAAAAGCAGAAATGGCAGGAAGAAGGAGGAGGCTAAGACCGGGATCGGTGTGGGTGTACAGGTGCATGTGTGTGCATGTGTGCGCATACGTACGTACGTGTGTGTGTGTGTGTGTGTCTGAGCCAGGATTCATCTTGCAAGCTGACACCTCCCGTTAATTAACGACTTAAAAATCAATGGCCGAGAGGACAGGTAGCAAATGACCCTTCAGAAGGGCCTGAGACTGTCTGCTTGTCTTTGGGAAGAAAATCATATATATAGTAATGGGAGAGAGAAAACACATTTGTGATTTGACACAAGGAAGAAGATGGAAGACAGAGCTGGGGTCTTGTAAAAGCCCACCGTATTGATTGCTTCCTGTCCCTCTGGTGCCCTGCTTTTTATAATAATAATAATCATCATCATCATCACAACAACAGCCTTGGGTGCAGTTCCAAAACAACTGGAGCACCACTTGAACACCATAGGCATTGACAAATTTGCCATCAGTCAATTGCAGAAGGCAGCTTTACTTGGAACAGCTTCCATCCGGCGGCGATATCTGTAACACTATTAAACATCCAGATTTGCCTATCCCAGATCCTTGGTAAGGACTCTATAGGTAGACAAAAATGCCAAACCCAGTTTGAACAACTGGCTGACTGTGCGAATAATAATAATAATAATAATAATAATAATAATAATAATAATAATAATAATAATAATAATAATAATAATAATAATGCAGACTCTGCAAAGAAGCAGACAAAACCATCAATCATATACTGAGCTGTTGCAAGACAATCGCTCAGACTGACTACAAACAACGTCACAACACAGTCGTTCAGATGGTCCACTGGAATTTGTGTCACAACTACCATCTGCCTGTAGCAAAGAACCTGTGGGATCATAAGCCTGAAAAAGTGGTCGAAAATGAGCATGCAAAACTACTGTGGGACTTCTGAATACCGACTGATAAAGTTTTGGAACACAATACCCCGGATATCACGATTGTGGAGAAGAAAAAAGCGTGGATCGTCGACATTGCCATACCTGGTGACAGCAGAAACGACGAGAAACAACTTGAAAAAAAAATCACCAGATATCAGGACTTGAGAATCGAACTGCAGACTCTGGCATAAACCAATGCAGGTGGTTCCAGTGGTACTTGGCACACTGGGTGCTGTGCCTAAAGACCTAGGCAAGCACTTGAAAACAATTGGCGCTGACAAAATCACCATTGGTCAGCTGCAGAAGGCCACCTTACTGGGATCTGCTCGCATAATCTGCCGATACATCATGCAGTCCTAAACACTGGGGAAGTGTTCGACTAGTGATTTGTGATCCGAAACCCAGCATGGTTACCTCGTTTGCTGTGTACACTGTCATTGTTTGTGTATAATAATAATAATAATGCAAGGGATCAAGGAATCTTTAAGAACCATGCAGGAAAGGAAGCCTGGATTTAGGCGAAAGGCAAGTTAAGCATCCCTTTTCCTGAAATTTGGACCTCAAATTGTCTACATTCTACCTCAGAGGTGGGGAACTAGAGCCCTTTTATTATGTATGAACTTCAACTCCCACAATTCCTAAGCCAGCTCAGGAATTCTGGGAATTGAACTCTACAAGTCATAAAAAGGAGGCAAAGTTCCCCATTTCTGTTCTAGTCAAAAGATCTCCAATTGTGGTTCAGGAAAGGCACTCTGACTTTCTGTTGGCTTGCAGTAGACTTCTGTTGTTGATGATGGAGATTTATTTTTATTCATATCCTGTCTTTGTTATTTTTTCAAATAACTCAAGATGGCGAACATATCTAACATACCTTCCTCCTCCTATCTTACAGATAGACAGACAGACCGGCAGATTGGGGAGGGAAGGAGGAAGAGAGGGAGAATTACTTTATTGACACTTTGAATGTACACTAATCGGCATACATTAAAATGAAATTTCATTGCATAGTTTTCAAAGGGTCTCCACCTCTAATATACACTACCTAAACACGACAAAATAAATAAATACAAGCAAGCTTCCTATAATCTTCTCCGCTGTCCTCACCACTCTCTGTATGGACTTTCTATCTGAGGCGCTGCTGCCACTAAACCAAACAGGGATGCAGTCCCTGAGACTGCAGAGAGAGCGAGTGGTTCATTCACTGTGCTGGCTTTCATGGCTAAGGTGAGACTAGAACTCACCGTCTCCTGGTGATTGGCCCAGAGTCACCCAACTGGTTTTCATGACTAAGGTGAGACTAAAATTCACTGCCTCCCACTTTCTAACCTTAAAGTGATGCTTTAATCACTAGACCAAACTGGCTCTCAAGATACTTATGACGGTGTAGATAGAGAGTAAGGAAGATGAACATAGTTTAACAGATTTAACAGATTAATAGAGTTGGAAGGGACCTTGTAGGTCATCTAGACCAACCCCCACCCAAGCAGGAGACCCTACACCATTTCTGACACATGGCAGTCCAATCTCTTCTTGAAAGCCTCCAGTGATGAAGCTCCCACAACTTCCGAAGGCAACTTCTGTTCCATTGGTTGATTGTTCTCACTGTCAGAAAACTTCTCCTTATTTCCAGGTTGAATCTCTCCTTGATCACTTTCCATCCATTAGTGTATTTCAGAAGGCGCACAGCCATTTGTTCAGCAACCGTTCAATGTTATTGTCTGGTAAATCTTCAGGATCCTAGAAGACCGACTGAGAGTTACGACCGTTTCAAAAAAAGTCCAGTCCTCACACTTATGACCGGTCCTCACACATACCACTGTTACACCATCCCCATGTTTATGCAATCACAATTTTGGGTGATCGGCAACTGCTTTGCTTTTATGTCCGATTGCACTGTCCTGCGATCGCATGACCACAATTTAGAAACTTTTTTGTCGATTTCAGGCAAAAAAACCCAACCCACTTGATAGAATAGGTTCTCCCTTATGGTGGTGATTCAATTAACGACCGTTATAAAATGGTCATAATGTTGGGTCCAATTTGACTTATTACAGACTTATAAGTTCCAGTCCCGATTGTTGTCATAAGTCCCCTGTCATGTTTTCAGTTCCTTCTGCCTTCCTCCATTTTGGTTCCAGATACAGCTCCGTGGAACATTTCATCTCTCTCCCCAGTGCTTCTCATTCAATCTGATGGGAAAATATGATTTCGAGGGTCCGATTATTTTTTCCATTGAATTTTTCAAAAATTCTCCAAGTTTTTCTTGAATATGCTAGTGGAGCAGTGTGTAAAAGTTTTGTCTCTGTCAACCTCTTCCTATCAGTCCTTAGCAGCGTTTCTAAACCACGGCAAGATTTTAACTCCCAGAATTCCTCAGCAGGAACCGAAAACCACTAAACCCATGCTTCTGAAATAGCACTAAAACCATAATTGGCTTATTTTGGACATGGGTCTAGTGCAGGGGTGTCCAACCTTGGCAACTTTAAGACTTGTGGACTTCAACTCCCAGAATTCCTCAGCCAAGGTTGGACACCCCTGGTCTAGTGTGATTTCTTGAGAAGCAATCTGAACTCCCGACAGTGATGGAGAGAATGCAGTGTAGAGCAAGGAAGATGGTGAGGAGCTTAGGAGCTAAATCTTGTGAAGAACAGTTGAAAAACTAGAAATGAGAGCTCCTTGGTGCTCTCTGAGCTTGGTTGTTTTCTCACAGACATTTCACTACCCAACTAGGTAACATCACCAGTGCTAAAACTCAGTAAGTTTAGCCAGTTTGGTCTAATAGTTAAGGCATTGGGCTAGAAAGGAAGAGACTGTGAGTTCAAATCCCGCCTTAGACATGAAAGCAGGCTAAGTGACTTTGAACCAATCACCAGACGACCTTGAGTGTTAAGTCCCGCCTTAGGTATGAAAGCTGATTGGGTCACTTTGGGCCCAATCTCAGCCCAAGTCACTTCAAAGGGTTGTTATAAAGAAAATAGGAGGAAGGTGTGTTGGATATGTTTGCCTCCTGGAATTATTTGTAAAAATAATAAAGGTGGGAGGGATAGATGATTAGTAGATAGATAGATAGATAGATAGATAGATAGATAGATAGATAGATAGATAGATAGATAGATAGATAGATAGATAGACAGACAGACAGACAGACAGACAGATAGATAGATAGATAGATAGATAGATAGATAGATAGATAGATAGATAGATAGATAGATAGATAGATAGATAGATAGATAGATAGACAGACAGACAGACAAACAGACAGATAAGGATAGCTAGATCAGGAATATCCATGAGGAGGGGCTCAAAATAATTAAGATGGCAGCCACAATCATATAAACAAAGCCCCGCCATCTCAGCAATTTGGTGTTTTGGGGGCCAGTTAATCAACCAAATATATGTATAATAGTAGATTAGAGGGCATGAATCTAAACACTTAACGAAGTATTATAATTAATACAAGATAACATAACCATACAGAGTAAGTCCAGGCAGTATACAACCATTATCTTATATTACAATATATATAAATTTGTGCAATGTCCTATTATATAATCTTTGTTATCATAGATACCCAATAACAAAGATTATATAATAGGATATTGCACAAATTTAAAAATAAATAAAATATAAATGTTTTTCCATCAAATATTTATATTGCAATTATAAGTGCAAGATAACATAAATATAATATAGAATACTGTACAAACATTGTATATACAACAGTAAATATATATGTAGAAATTTAATGATAAAATAAAGTGCTATAGCAATTGAATATTTACATTATTATAGGTGCATCTTAACATAACAATAAATGATATATAAGCATTAACCATTTGCAAGACTAAATATTATATAATATTGCATATGGTTCATGCTTATGTCATTTATAAGTTATATAACAGAGTGGTGGATTTAACAAATTTACCTAAAAATAAAGTGAAAATATGTTATAACAATCGAATATTTACATTGCAATTACAATTTAAGTGCAAGACAACATAAATATATCTTACTGTATAAGTATTCTACATGTACAAGAGTAAATATTATATGTGTACAAATGTAACAATAAATAAATAAAATTTAAAAATGTTATAGCAATCCAATATTTATATTGCAATTATATCATGTGCCAGAAAACATAAATATATGTTACTGTATAACTATTCTACGTGTGCAAGAGTAAATATCATACATATACAAATGTAACAGTGGATAAATAAAAAATGCTATAGGAATTGAATATTTATATTGCAATTATAATGTGCCAGATAACATAAATATAATATATGTTACTGTATACACATTCTACATGTGCAAGAGTAAATATTATATGTATACAAATGTAACAGTAGATAAATAAAATTTGCTATAGGAATTGAATATTTACATTGCAATTATAACATAAATCCAAGACAACATAAATATATAGACATTCCACATATACAGGGGGAAATATCACATGTGTACCAATTTCACAATAAACCAATAAAGTAAAATAATACTCCAGCCATCGACTATTTATATTGCAATCATTAAGTGCATGTTAAACATAAAATAGATAGGTAGGTGGGTAGGTAGATAGATAGATAGGTAGGTAGGTAGATAGGTAGGTAGGTAGGTAGGTAGGTAGGTAGACAGACAGGTAGGTAGAGATACAGAGATACAGATATTTTAATATGCCGGAGCAGACGCTATAGAAACAGGGTGGCGTCCAAACTTAACCATGAATATTTTTTTAAAAACGCTTTAGCCATCAAATATCGAGATTTGCAAGGATATTAACATCAGAGCCAGGTAACCCTGGACAGGGATGCTAGTCCAACTCCTCTGTCTCATGACGTCATGCATCCCTCCCTCCTCCGAACCCCCTCCCCACTCGCCCACGTTAATCTAAGCAAAATCCAAATTGGGCGAGGGGCTTCGGCTGCCCCGCCCGCCTTTTGCGAGCTGGACCGCCCGCGGTTTCCAAACCCCCCCCCACCCGCACCCCACCCGCCCCCAACACCTCCCGTCCTTCCTTTTCCGCGATCCGCTGGGGTCTCGCAAGCCGCTTGCACAGCCCACCTGCCAAGAGACCGGCTGCCCGGCGCCCCCTGCCCACTTCCCCCTCCCCTGCCTCTCTCCTCCCCACCGGCTACGGATTAGCGAAGCAGGCGGGTGGGTGAGGGGGGCGACAATAGGCGCATATGTGCCTCTGTGTCCAGGGCCGTCTATTCATCCCCACGTTTCTTAACCTAATCAGGATTAAGGACTAGTGAATTGGAAGGAGTTAACCAGAGAAAGAGGCGCTGGGGAGGAAGTGAGGAGGAAGGGGGGGGGGGCAACAGGAGGAGGAGGAGGAGAAGAAGAAGAAAGAGTGGTCTATAAGTAGTAGTAATTCCATTTCATGTTGCTGCTTCGGGTGTCGCCCGGGCTTTCAGCAAAAAGGTGTAATCCTCTTTGAAATCAAAGGGGGTACAAAGTATGAATTTAAATTTGACATTTACAAGTCTTGACAGGATTAGGCAGCCAGGAAAGGTTGCAGAGGGGGAGAGAGGGGGCTGAGGAAAGAGAGTGGGGGGGGAGGGCTGGGAAGAGGATGCAGAGTGAAGAAGAGCAGAGTTGGGCTGCTCCGGCCTGACCTTGGGCCTTCTTGGAAAAACTTGAAGAGAGGTGGAGCTAAATTGGGGGCTTGGAAAGGAGACCACCAGGAGATCCCCGGGGGGTGTAAATTGGACAGAGAAGACAACAGATCCGCAAAAGTGGCAAAAAGGCAAATTGCTTTATTAGTGCCTAGGAAACACAGCAGATTATATGCAGGTGGTCCTCGATTTACAACAGTTTATTTAGTGACTGTTCTGAAGTTACAACGGCGCTGGAAAAAACATACAACCGTTCCTTACACTTGCAACTATTGCAGCATCCTCATGGTCTCATGACCAAAATTCAGACTCATGTTTATGACGGTTGCAGTGTCCCGTGGTCACATGATCCTCTTCTGTGACCTTCAGACATGCCAAGTCAATGGGGATTCACAACAACCATGTTATTTACTTAACAACTGCAAGGATTCACTTAACAATGGTGACAAAGTCCTAAGATGGGGCAAAATTCACTTAACAAATGTGTCCCTTAGCAACAGAAATTGTAGAGAACCACTGGTTTGAAGCATTGTACGAATCCAGAATACAGTCTAAATTCACCAGTCAGGTCTTGTTCCCTAAGATATTGCTATCATATGGCTGAATTTTTCCCATATGCAAAAATAAAGGCAGTTAGCAGATGTGTTATTGGATCAATAGTTGGGTTTAACTAAGTTAAAACAGGGTTGGGCTTTGTGGTTTATATCAGGCTGTCATATTAAGCCATCATATGGTTCCTTTGATAAGAGACAGGAACAGAGCAATTTACAACTGATCTGTTTGTCGCTGCTGTTTCCCAACTTGGCAATTTAGGTTGTGTGGCTTTCAATTCCCAGAATTCCCCAGCCAGCCTGGGAATTGTGGGAGCTGAAGTCCACACATTTAAAAAGTTTTTAAGGTTGTGAAATACAGAGCTACGCTATGATAGGGAGAGGAGAAAAGCTTAATGGTACTAATATTTTGATACCTGTCAGTGGTAAGCAAAGGGATTTCCAATGGCTGAAAACAACATATAACTAAAAAAATGCAGACTGCAGGACAGTTCAGGGCCAACCTTAGAATTCTTTATTGGCCAAGTGTGATTGGACACACAAGGAATTTGTCTTGGTGCCTATCAAGTGTACATAAAAATGTACATAAAAAGAAAAAATACATTCATCAAGAATCATAAGGTACAATACTTAATTATAGTCACAGGATACAAATAAGCAATCAAATTATACTAGGAAACAATATAAATTGTAAGGATACAAGCAACAAAGTTAAAGTCACAAGTGGGAGGAGATGGAAGGATGGGAGGATTAATAGTAATAGTAATGCAGACTTAGTAAATAGCTGGACAGTCTTGTGGGAATTATTTGTTTAGCAGAGTGATGGCATTCAGGGAAAAACTGTCCTTGTGTTCTTCTGGTGTGCAGTGCTCTATCGGGTCGTTTTGAGGGTAGGAGCTGAAACAGTTTATTTTCCAAGATGTGAGGGGTCTATAAATCTTCCTAAAATACTTTCTCTCCTTTTAAAGTATAACTTCCAAGATGGACAGATGAATGAATGGAAGGGAGGAAGAAGGAAAGTGAATAGAGAAAAGGAAAGGAAAAAGGAAAAAAAGGAAAGGAAAGGAAAGGAAAGGAAAGGAAAGGAAAGGAAAGGAAGGAAGGAAGGAAGGAAGGAAGGAAGGAAGGAAGGAAGGAAGGAAGGAAGGAAGGAAGGAAGGAAGGAAGGAAGGAAGGAAGGAAGGAAGGAAGATAGCAGGGAGGGAGGGAGAGAAGAAGAAAGGAACATCTGTCTGTCTGTCATCTATCTATCCATTCATCTATTGTCATCCATCTATCTACCTATCTATGCATCTATTCACCTCTCTCTCTCTCTCTCTCTCTCTCTCTCTCTCTCTCATCTCCAGAATCAGAGATCCAAAGAAACAGATTAAGAAAGGCAAAATAAAACCATTATAAGAAACAAGTAAGTTTGCAAGTTTTTTAAAAAAGGCAACGGCAACCATGCTAAAATTGCTCCTGTGTCAGATTCTCATCGGTTTAGAAAACTCTAGCCTTCCTGAGTGCTTGAATTCACCATCAAACAGAGCAGGAGAAGTTTATGTTTAGAAACTCAGAATCTAATCCCTCCCTAACCACTATTTTTCTCTTAAATTCCCCAATCGCAACCTTTCAACTGAGCCCAGGACATGAGTTGGACGTGGGGCCTTAAATCTGACACTCTTAACTAATCCGGTTCAGGTGGTTTCCTTGATAGGCCAGTCAGATAATTTGGGATTCTGTCTTCAGACAGCTTGTCTGGCAGTAACCGTTGCTTGGTTTTCTTTTCATTCCTCTTTTCTCCTCCGTACTTATGTGCTTAGAAAACAAAAGAAGGTTTCTCTCTTTTTTTTGCTAGTGATAAAACCACATAGGAACAGCAAAGGGCCAACAGCTCCAAGGAGGTTATCGTGTATAATTGGAAAATAAATCCAAGAAACCCATTTTAATCCTATGGAATATTTTTGGATATTGTATCCAGAAACTCAAGAATTTCCTGCATCGTGAGACAAGGTAGCTGGATAGGTCCATTTTTTTAAAAAGAAAGAGGCAGTCATCAAAACAGGTTAAAGGGACCCAGATCATTACAGGTGGTCCTCGACTTGCAACAGTTCATTTAGAGACAGTTCAAAGTTACAATGGCATTGGCAAAATTGACTTATGATCACTTTTCACACTTACGATGTTTGCAACTTCCGCGTGGTCACGTGATCAACATTCAAACGCTTGGCAACTGGCATGTAATTATGACGGTTGCAGCATCCCAGGGTTACGTGATCCCTGTTTGTGACTTTCTCACAAGCAAAGTCAATGGAGAAACCAAATTCACTTAACAACCAGGTTACTAACTAAACAACTGCAGTGATTCACTTAAGAATTGTGGCAAGGAAAGGTCGTAAAATGGGACAAAATTCACTTAACAAATCTCTCACGTAGTGTTGTGGTTCACCGGCAGCCTATGCAGACAGCAGCGGAATCGGACAGTGGGGAAGAACGGGGACCAGTCTGGGAGTCTGGGGAGGACTCAGACGAGGGAGCTGCGTCCGATGCGGAGATGGGGCCTGGACCATCTGGGAGTGGGGTGCTGCCTCCAGAGACCACGCCCACCATGGCCACGCCCACCCAGCAACCGGGCAGAGAACCCCATTGCTAATATTTTTGAAGCCCACCCCTGGTTGTTAAGTGAACTTTGCTTGCCAGAAGGTCACAAGAGATGATCACATGACCCTGGGACACAGCAAAGGTCATAAATATGGCCACCATGGCCACGCCCACCCAGCAACCGGGCAGAGAAGTTGCCAAGTCAGTTGCCAAGCGCCTGAATTTTGATCACATGACCTTGGGGATGCTGCAACAGTCATAAGGGTGAAAAACGGTCCTAGGTCATTTTTTTTCCGGTGCTATTGTAGCTTCAAACAGTCACTAGGCGAACTGTTGTAAGTCAAGAATTACTTATACTATATATTCAATATCTAAAGTAATTTGGGATTTTTGGAATCTCAGGAGAAGCACCAAATGAGTGGTATTATTCCTGGCCTTCTGCTTTATTTAGTAGTCAATTTAAAAATTACCCAGTTTGAATTATGCTTTGGATGCTTAACTGTTTTGCAAATTAGTCTGTTGTTGGTTGTCTTCAACATCCTTTATGCAAAGATGGGGTGTACAACTATGGCATTTTCATTATTAGCAGAATATGATTGTTATTCCTTCTGTAGACACTAACAGAGGGACAGAATCAAGATCAGAGGTGCTATTCAGCAGGTTCTGACCAGTTCTGGAGAACCGGTAGTGGAAATTTTGAGTAGTTCAGAGAACGTTCGGAATTATGATGGATGCCCAAAAGCAACTTATGACATGGGTTCAAAATTCTGATGGCCACCCTTCCCTCATGGCCACCTGACTTCATTTTGGGTTCTTGGCAACTGTCTCGTATTTATGATCGTTTGCAATGCCCCACAATCACGTGATCTCAATTTATATTATTTTTTGCCAGAAACGGATGTTTATTTCCAGTTTTGCTTAGCAACCAAAGCATTTGCTTAACAATCACCACAAAAAAAACAACAATGTAAAATTGGGGGCAGTTACATGGTGAGCCGCTTAATGACTGTCCCAACCCACGACAATAATTGTGGGTTCAATTAGAAGTCATAAATTGAGGACTTCCTGTAAAGGCTCAATTTTACAAACTTCAAAAGAGTTCAGCTTAACGTGTATAAAATTCCACTTATCCACTCATGCAATGTTTTATGGCAACTTGAACAAGTGGACTTCAACTCCCAGGATTCCTCAGTCAGAATTCTGGGAGTTGAAGTCCACACATGCTGATTAGGGATTTCTGGGAATTGAAGTCCACCTGTGCTCTTTGGGGAATTCTGGGAGTTGAAGTCCACAGATCTTAGCGTTGCCAAGATTGAAAAACTTTGTCTTATACAGACGGCTAAGTCAGTGGCTCAGGGAAATTATTGCATTGGTCAACCATGTTGTGTGAATCAACCATTTCTGCATTTCTGAAAAATTTATTATAAAAAAGTAAAGAGTGAATTCCAGCCTTAAGTTTTTTTTTAAAAAATATTTCTTTTACTGAGCTGTACAAACCCAGCCTTTGGGTTAAAAGCTTTCCACTCCAGGCATTGGAGACTCCAGAAACAGTTCAGTTCCCAAGAGTTTCTCATCATCCCTTCGAGCTTTCTTATTTTTATTTAAAGAAAGTCCCTGGGTCACTAACCAGCAAACACAGCCTTGCTTGACCTGCTCTTAACCCCAGAGGGAAGTTACACAAACTCTTTCACACTTGGCCAAGATTGCTGCGAGGAGTTTGGCCGAAACAATAGGGCCCCCTGTGTTTGCCTCCCTTATTAAATATCGATTAATATATATGGAGGTTTATATACAGGCCAGCTTGGGTTTCAAAGGGACTTCGAAATCAGACCTTTTCTCTCCCCTGCCCCTTGTCTTCTCCCCCACCGCAATATGTTCCTCCCATCACTGACCCCAGCAGAGTTCAGCTGTTCTTGCTTCGGCTTTCCTACCTAACCAAGTGCCACCAGAAAAACTTACATTTTTTCACAACAACTGTAATCTGTCTGAACGTCCTTTTAAGCCTCTTTGTCCCATTCACTCTACCCCATAACTGAAATCGGGAAAACTCTTTAAATATACTCCACTGAGGTCAAGTTTGTACAGGGAGTGCTTGATTTATGGTTACAGTTGAGCCCCAAATGTCCATTGCCAAATGAGACAGTGGTTAAGTGAGTTTTGTTTTGCCCCGTTTTTAAAACCTTTCCTACCATGGTTGTTATGTGAATCGTCAAAGTTGTTTAACTTAGTAGCATGGTGGTTAACATGTGGGTGAGGCTGCTGGGAGGTTCGCAGGGGGTTGGAAAAGCCCCTAGCTAAGTTTCTGTGCACTCCGGAGAACCCCTGTTAGGAATATAAGTCATCTAACAGGTATTTGGGTTAGAAATATATAAACCAGGATAAACATTTTAGTACTATATCTTTAAGAGAATGCAAGAGCATGCAATTGGGTGTGGTTTCTCAAACAGCCAAAAGATGGAGCCAGAAACTTGGATTGTCTTAGTCTTAGTATCAGAAGAGAGTGTGTCTGAGTGAGTATCTCTGTTTCCTTCTGTTGGAAAGTATTGCCAATGCTCCATTTCTTCTAATTGACTGATATTACTGGATTTAATGTAAGTCTGATACTGAACTGTTTTTGACACTGGAATTTGATATTTGGATTATCCCTGGATTGAAAAACTGACTGATTTATCTGTGAATGACTTTTGGACTGCCTATTTTGAACTTTGCTTAAACCTTTCTGGAAGTAAAAACCTACATTTACTGTACAGTGTTATCTGTGTGCTCTGTGTGTATTATTCCAACACTACTCTCTATACGTCTCCCTGTATGCGCTCATTCTCCTAACGGGGAATTACCTCAACAACCCCCAAATCCCACCCCTGGCTGGCCCCGCCCACTCCACCCCGCCCCTCCCAGCAGTCCCCACTCAGCCTGTTTTTGAATACAGGTAAGTGCAGGGCATGTGCTGAGGTTCGGGGAAGGCGAAAAAAGGACCACCCGGAAGTTTGGGAAGGCCGGAAATGGGCCTGTTTCCAGCTCCCAGAGAGCCTCCGAAACCCTCCGGAGCCCAGGGAGGGCAAAAGCACACACACACACACACACACCCGCCATGGTGCAGGAGACCGACTAGGCCATGCCCACCATGGCCACGCCCACCCAGCAACCGGGCAGAGAAGTTGCCAAGTCAGTTGCCAAGCGTCTGAATTTTGATCACACGACCTTGGGGATGCTGCAACAGTCATAAGGGTTCAAAAACGGTCCTAGGTCATTTTTTTTTTCTGGTGCTGTTGTAGCTTCAAACAGTCACTAGGCGAACTGTTGTAAGTCAAGAATTACTTATACTATATATTCAATATCTAAAGCAATTTGGGATTTTTGGAATCTCAGGAGAAGCACCAAATGAGTGGTATTATTCCTGGCCTTCTGCTTTATTTAGTAGTCAATTTAAAAATTACCCAGTTTGAATTATGCTTTGGGTCCTTAACTGTTTTGCAAATTAGTCTGTTGTTGGTTGTCTTCAACATCCTTTATGCAAAGATGGGGTGTACAACTATGGCATTTTCATTATTAGCAGAATTTGATTGTTATTCCTTCTGTAGACACTAACAGAGGGACAGAATCAAGATCAGAGGTGGTATCCAGCAGGTTCTGACCAGTTCTGGAGAACCGGTAGTGGAAATTTTGAGTAGTTCAGAGAACCGGCAAATATCACCTCTGACTGGAGATTTTACAGTATCCTTCCCCAGCCATGACCACCAAGCCACGTCCAAAGAACCGGTAGTAAAAAAAAATGAATCCTACCACTGATCAAGATCATGGGAAGTAGTGTTAATACCACTTTATAATGCCCGGGTAAGGCCACACTTGGAATACTGGATCCAGTTTTGGTCGCCACGATGTAAAAAAAGATGTTGAGACTCTAGAAAGAGTGCAGAGAAGAGCAACAAAGAGGATTAGGGGACTGGAGGCTAAAACATATGAAGAACGGTTGCTGGAATTGGGTATGTCTAGTTAGATGAAAAGAAGGACTAGGGGTGACATGACAGCAGTCTTCTAATATCTCGGGGTTGCCACAAAGAAGAAGGAGGTCAACCCAGTGGTGGGATTCAATTTTTTTTACTACCGATTCTATGGACGTGGCTTGGTGGGCGTGGCAGGGGAGGGATACTGTAAAATCTCCAGTCAGAGGTGATGTTTGCTGGTTCTCTGAACTATTCAAAATTTCCGCTACCGGTTCTCCAGAACTGGTCAGAACCTGCTGAATACCGTCTCTGGGTCAACCTATTCTCCAAAGCACTTCAGGGCAGGACAAGAAGCAACGGATTGAAACTAATCAAGGAGAAAAGCAACCTAGAACTAAGGAGAAATTTCCTCAAAGTTAGAACAATTAATCAGTGGAACAACTTTCCTCCAGAAGTTGTGAATGCTCCAACACTGGAGGTTTTCAAGAAGAGATTGGACCACCATTTGTTTGAAATGTTATAGGGTTTCCTAAGTCTATTCTATTCTATTCTATTCTATTCTATTCTATTCTATTCTATTCTATTCTATTCTACTCTACTCTACTCTACTCTACTCTACTCTCTATTCTCTATTCTCTTCTCTTCTACTCTCTGTTCTCTTCTGCTCTCTGTCCTGTTCTCTTCTCTTTTCTTCTCTTCTACTCTACTCTACTCTACTCTACTCTACTCTACTCTACTCTACTCTACTCTACTCTCTATTCTCTATTCTCTTCTACTCTCTGTTCTCTTCTGTTCTGTTCTATTCTCTATTCTCTTCTGCTCTCTGTCTGTTCTGTTCTGTTCTGTTCTCTTTTCTCTTCTCTTCTCTTCTCTTCTCTTCTCTTCTCTTCTCTTCTCTTCTCTTCCTTCCCTTCCCTTCCCTTCCATTCCATATCTTCTCTTCTCTTCTCTTCTCTTCTCTTCTCTTCTCTTCTCTCTTCTCTTCTCTTCTCTTCTCTTCTCTTCTCTTCTCTTCTCCTCTCCTATTCCATTCCATTCCATATCTTCTCTTCTCTTCTCTTCTCTTCTCTTCTCTTCTCTTCTCTTCTCTTCCCTTCTTCCTTCCCTTCCCTCCCCTCCCCTTCTATTCCATTCCATTCCATATCTTCTCTTCTCTTCTCTTCTTCTCTATTCTCTCTCTCTCTTCTCTTCTCTTCTCTTCTCTTCTCTTCTTCTCTTCTCTTCTCTTCTCTTCTCTTCTCTTCTCTTCTCTTCTCTTCCATTCCCTTCCACTCCACTTCACTCCACATTCTATTCCATTAAGCTGGTTGAAGCACTTCTTCATTCCTTCCCAGGAAGGTAACTTCTTTCTGAAGTTTCTGTTGTGTCCCAGAGATAGAGGTATACCTTGACGTACAACCACAACGGAGCCCAACATTTCTGTTGCTAAGCGAGACAGTTTTACAACCTTTCTTGCCACAGTTGTTAAGTGAATCGCTGCAGTTATTAAGTTAGTAACCCAGTCATTAAGTGAATCTGGCTTCCCCACTGACTTTGCTTATCGGAAGATCACAACATGTGATCACCTGATCCTGGGACGCTGCAACCGTCATAAATATGAGTCGGTTTCCAAGCATCTGAATTTTGATCACATGACCATGAAGATGCTGCAATGGACATAAATGTAAAAAGAGATCATAGGAGACTTTTTTCAATGCCGTTGTAACTTCAAACAGTCACTAAATGAACTGTTGTCAGTTGAAGACTTACCTGGACGGATTTTATACACCACCTTGGTGAAGAGCTTCCACCGCACAAAACTGTCTCTATATCTCAAACTTTGATTTGGCCATTACTCCCGACCTTGATTTGATTCGCCTCAATCTTGGCTCTTAGCTTCAGGACTCCTTTTTGGAATGCAACCTGGGTGGAGGTTTAAGCTCTCACTGAACTCTGACTAAATCCTGGCTCCGTTTCAATTCCTACTCATCAGTTTTGCTAGTGAGTTATTGGCAGTCTATGTCCTGATCTAATTACTAGCTTCGTTACACAACCCACCAAGATATCCGGCCACAGTCTTGAATCACACCGCAAGGGGAGGCCACACTCAACATTGTAAGACCTTGGTCATTGTGTCCTAACTTAAACTTAATAGAATAACTTCACAGACTTAGCAGGATATCAGAGCTTCCTGGAAGGGACCTTGGAGGTCTTCTAGTCCAACCCCCTGCTCAAGCAGGGGACCCTATGCCATTCCAGACAAGAGGCTCTCCAAAATCTTCTTCAAAACTTCCAGTGATGGAGTACCTACAATTTCTGGAAGCAAGCTGTTCCACTGGTTAATTGTTCTCATTGTTAGGAAATTTCAACTTAGTTCTAGGTTGCTCAACCAAAGAGAGAAAGAAGCAACCTGGAATTAAGGAGAAACTTCCTGACAGTGAGAACAATTAACCAGTGGAACAGCTTGCCACTAGAAGTTATGGGTGCTCCAGAACTGGAGGTTTTTAAGAAGACACTGGACAGTCCCTGAAATGATATAGGATCTCCTGCTTGAGCAGTGGGATGGACTAGAAGACCTCCAAGGTCCCTTCCAGCTCTATTCTATTCATTCATTCATTCTCTCCTTGATTAGTTTCCATCCATTGTTTCTTGTCTTGCTTTCTGGTGGTTTGGAGAATAGCTTGACTCCCTCGTCTTTGTGGCAGCCCCTCAAATACTGGAATATGCTATCATAACTTAATGAAGCTGATTTTTCCTATTTTAATTCTCCCCCCAATTTTCATTGTAATTTTTGAAATAAAAGTTTCCAATTTTATTCGACTCTTGATGAAGCTGATTTTCTTATTTTAAATATTCCCTTCCCTCCTAGCAAGCTTCGCTGTAAGAATGTGGAGGGAAAGATTCTTTTTTTTTGTTTTGAAATAAAAATAAATAAATCTTGTTTTCCCCAAATTTATTCAGCTCTCAGCAGCTGTTTGGCGGCTTTGGAAAGGATTTTAGGATATTAATTCCCTGATCTTCGGTGTCAAACGTAGCTTGGACCTCAGCTTTGGTGTGCTCTCTGGACCCATATCCCATACTCTGGATTGCTGTGCAACTAGAAGGCACCTGGATTAACTCTTGAAAGAAGACAAATATTTCGTCATACGGGAAATATGATGGGGATAATCACAGCTGTTAATTGATATGTTTTCCTGAATTAACAGGGAGGTTCAAACAGGTGGTGAAAAATCCTCGTTTTAATTGAGTTTGCTCTTTCCATCTGATACTGAGATCAGGCGTGATGTTTCCCAGGCTGACTCACCAAGAAGTAGAATGAGGCTCAACAGTGAAAGGAAAAGAGAGTAGAGGTAAATCTTTGACTTACTGCCACAGCTTAGGCCAATCGCAATTGATTTTACAACCTTTTTCTCATTGTTGTTAAATGAATCCCTGCAGTTGTTACATGAATCTTTTGGTCGTTAACCAACTCTGACCAAAGAGAGATTTGGGCCAAATGATTGGCCCAAAGTCACCCAACCTCACAGCTTTCATGTCTAAGGCGGGACTAGAACTCACAGTCGCCTGGTGATTGGCCCAAAGTCACCCAGTTGGCTTTCATGCCTAAGGCGGGACTAGAACTCACTGTCTCCTGGTGATTGGCCCAAAGTCACCCAGCTGGCTTTCATGCCTAAGGCAGGACTAGAACTCATAGTCACCTGGTGATTGGCCCAAAGTCACCCAGCTGGCTTTCATGCCTAAGGCGGGACTAGAACTCACAGTCGCCTGGTGATTGGCCCAAAGTCACCAAGCCATCTTTCATACCTAAATTGAGACTCGAACTCACTGCCCTCTGCTTTCTAGCCTGGTGCCTTTACCATTAGTACCAACTGGCATTACAATGTTTTTCTTCTAATCCACCTCCCAATTACACTACATGCTTGTCTGACTTCTTTTTTTCTTCGTCTGTGAAAATTCCTGCAACAAAACCTAGACATGAAGGCCCTTGCTTTCAACCTTTATTTTTAAAAAAGAGGGAATTTTAGAAACCTTCTCGTGTGTGGTATGGGATGCTTTTTATTTCACAGCTAGATGACCAAGGATGCAGATTTCCTCATTTTATTGCACTATTATTTCGGTTAGAGTGTGCAGCCTTTTTAGTTCCCTATACTTGCATGAAATATCAGAGGAAGACCTCAGGAAGAAAGTGCTAATAAAGATATTCCTTTAGAGTTTGTTTGTTTGTTTGTTTGCTTCCTTGCTTGTTGGTCTGTTGGGTAAATCTAGTCTCGTGAGAAGAGGGCTGGGCATGAAATGGTAACAGTGTTCAAATATTTGAGGGGCTACCAGAAAGAAGAGGGAGGGTCAACTTATTCTCCAAAGCCCTGAAGGCAGGACAAGAAGCAACGGGTGGAAACTAATCAAGAAGAGGAACAACCTAGAACTGAGGAGAAATTTCGTGACGGTGAGAACAATTAATCAGTGGAACAACTTGCCACCAGAAGTCTATGGAGCTTCTCAGTCATCCAGGTCATGGTTGGTCCTAAAGGTGCTTCTTTCAAGAGGCAGTTGGATTTTCAGGTTTTTCTTTGAAGACCTTTTGCTTCTCATCTAAGCACTGGAGAAGTTTCTTGGATGAGAAGCGAAGCATCCTCAAAGAAAGACCAGTTGCCCCTTGAAAAAGCACCTTGGGACTTACCTCCAGAAAGTGTGAATGGTCCAACACGGGAAGTTTTTAAGAAGAGATTGGATGACAATTTGTCTGAAATGGGGAAGGGTTTCCTGCTTGAGCAAGGGGTTAGACTAGAAGGGAGCTCTTCAACCTTGGCAACTTTCAAGGCTTGTGGACTTCGACTCCCAGCTGGCTGGGGAATTCTGGGAGTTGAAGTCCACAAGTCCTAAGGTTGCAAAAGGTTGGAGATCCCTGGGCTGGAAGACCTCCAAGGTCCTTTCCAACGGTCTTAGTCTTTTAAATTGATAGCTTTCGAATTTGCAAAGTAGCCGGGCTTGTGTTTTTGATGAAGTTTCACTCTACTTTTATAGCCCTTCCTCCTCCTCCTCCTCCTCCTCCTCCTCCTCCTCCTCCTCCTCCTCCTCCTCCTCCTCCTCCTCCTCCTCCTCCTCCTCCTCCTCCTCTCCGCTCTGCCTCATTGAGCACTGGCCTTTCATAGCTGGGAGAAAGCACTTACGGGGGCAAGTGCCCGTTGAACATTTATAATGCTACCCTTGACCTGAGCTGCTTGCAAGGTTGACTGGAGGGTTCAACCAACTTCAAAGGAGCCAGAGATCTAAGGTAGAAAGTGTGGGAAACACAGGGAGGGAAGGAGCCTGGAATGGCATTCACACTTCCGGTCTGGGAGTGTGTTCTTTACTTTTGGAAGGTGATGCAGGAAGTAAGTTAAAGGAGAGGCTCTCAAGAAACGGGCAACTTTATCAGTCCCAGAGAAAACATTAATACGGTGGAGTAATGAGGAAGGTAGGGGAGGCGGTAGCTCAATGGCTAAGATGCTGAGCTGGTCAATCAGGAAGATCGGCCATTGGGCAGTTTGAATCCCTAGCGCCGCGTAACGGAGCGAGGAAAGAAGGAAGCGCAAAAGGAGGGAAAGGAAAGGAAAGGAAAGAGGGGAAGGAAGAAAGGAAAGGCAGGAAGGAAGTTGAAAGAAAGAAGGAAGCGCAAAAGGAGGGAAAGGAAAGGAAAGAGGGGAAGGAAGGAAGGAAAGGCAGGAAGAAAGTTGAAAGAAGGAAATGCAAAAGGAGGGAAAGGAAAGGAAAGAGGGGAAGGAAGGAAGGAAAGGCAGGAAGAAAGTTGAAAGAAGGAAATGCAAAAGGAGGGAAAGGAAAGGAAAGAGGGGATGGAAGAAAGGAAAGGCAGGAAGGAAGTTGAAAGAAAGAAGGAAAAACAAAAGGAGCGAAAGGAAAGGGAAGAGGGGGGGGGAGGAAGGAAGAATGGAGGGAAGGGAGTTGAAGGAAAGAAAGAAAAACAAAAAGGAGGGAAAGGAAAGAGGGGAGGAAAGGAAAGGAAAGGAGAAAGGAGAGGAAATCAGAAGTCCAGGGGGCCTTTGTGACCAACCCATTTCATCAAAATCTTTGACGTTGAAATGAGCAGCAGCTTCTGAAGGAGGATGCCTTTCCGTGAATTTGAAAAGCAGGCTCTGCTGCCCTGCAGCCTTGCCCGTGGCTGACCTCTGCCCGAAGGAACCATCAAGGCAGACCTTTCAGCCAAGAGGCCTTTTCTTGCTTCCCCCCATCTCTCCCCCCACCCCCCACCCCAGCTAAAGTGTGCTTCCTTGGTGCCCAATCCAGAGAGCAAGGGACTGCAGGAACGGAGGGAAATCGCAGCCAGCCGAAGTGGAGGGGGGGGGATTGAATGGCTGTCCATCCTTGGAGTACTTAAATGCAATCGCCGAGATCTAATCGTGGGCCGTCTCCTCCACCACCACCGCCACGCCTGCCCCCCGCCCTTCCCGGCCAGGACCGCTGGCCTTTTCTTCTCTCCATTGTGGCCCCAGCCGCTCTTTCAAGAAAGCAACGAATCGATCGATAAAAGCTCTTGCAGCTTTCAATCTCTTGCTCCCACCACCACCACCAAGGTGGTGTTTTGGGGGCAGAGGGCAGGGGGGCGGCAAGGAGGGGAGCGGGGTTGTCATTCAGAGGCAGGAGCGACCAATCCCCGGCACGCCGTGCAGCCAGAATTGATCCATTGCGCCGAAGGATAAAGAGAAACCATTTATCTGTCTGGCCTCCCAAACCAGCCCAAGACAAAAGCCTTCCTCAGCTACCCATGACAAGGCAGGGACCCGGGCTGGGGGCTGGGGTGGGGTGGGGGCTTGAGGAGGAGGAGGCCAAGTTTGGAGGTCAAAGGTCAAGCAGGTTGTCCACAGTGGGGAGAGAAACAGCTGCTTCTGATTAACAATATCCACCTCCCTACGAAGGGTAGGGTGCAGGTATGGGTGCAAGGTGTGTGTGGCTGGGTCGAGAGGGCCCATCTGTAGAAAACTCTCATTCATTTAAGTGACTTCCTTGGGTATACAGAATAACAGACTTAGAAGGGACCTTAGAGGTCTTCTAGTCCAACCCCCCTGTTCAAACGCCTTAGTAAGGCCACACTTGGAATACTGCATCCAGTTTTGGTCGCTACGATGTAAAAAAGATGTTGAGACTCTAGAAAGAGAGCAGAGAAGAGCAACAAAGAGGATTAGGGGACTGGAGGCTAAAACATATGAAGAACGGTTGCTGGAATTGGGTATATATGTCTTGTTTAATGAAGAGAAGGGCTAGAGGTGACATGATATCAGTCTTCCAATATCTGAGGGGTTGCCCCAAAGAAGAGGGGAACAAGCTATTTTCCAAAGCACGGGAAGGCCAGGAGAAGAAGTAATGGATGGAAACTAATCAAGGAGAGAAGCAACCTGGAAACTAAGGAGAAATTTTCTGACAGTTAAAACAATTAATCATTGGAACAACTTGCCTCCAGAAATTGTAAATGCTCCAACACTGGAAGTTTTTAAGAAGAGATAGGATAATCATTTGTCTAAAATAGTATAAGGTTTCCTGCCTAAGCAGGGGTTGGACTAGAAGACCTCCAAGGTCCCTTCCAGGTCTGTTATTCTATTCTATTCTATTCTATTCTATTCTATTCTATTCTATTCTATTCTATTCTATTCTATTCTATAAGGAACCCTATATTATTCCAGACAGATGGCTGTCCAATCTCTTCTTGAAAGCCTCCCGTGATGGAGCACTCATATGGTAGGATGGGGACTTAGGAAAAGGAGCTAATTTGGGGGCAGGGGTCTTCATGCAGGATGCAGTGCTAGTACAGATCACAACTGAGCCCAAAATTTCCATTGTTAAGCAATACAGTGGTTAAGTGAATGGTTGCAGGAACTGGGCATGGCTAGTCTAGTGAAGAGAAGGACCAGGGGAGACATGATAGCAGTTTTCCAATAGTTGAGGGGCTGCCATAGGGAGGAAGGGGTCAAGCTATTCTCCAAAGCACCCGAAGGCCAGACAAGGAATAATGGATGGGAACTGAACAAGGAAAGATTCAGCCTGGAATAAGGAAAAACTTTCTGACAGTGAGAACAATCAACCAATGGAACAACATGCCTTTTCAGAAGTTGTGGGAGCTTCATCACTGGAAGCTTTGAAGAAGAGACTGGACTGCCATCTGCCAGACATGGTGTAGGGTCCCCTGCTTGGACGGGGGGGTTGGACTAGATGACCTACAAGGTCCCTTCCAACTCTGTTAATCTGTTAATCTGACTATCTGTGCTATCTCCTGGTGAAACACTATTAGAAGTGAAGGTTCTCCACCTTTTGAATTGTCCTCTCTCTGTCAAGTATCTACGCTTACAACCCCAGCTGACATCCAGCAGTAACAAGAAAAGTTTGTGGATTTAAGGAAAAAGCCTCTTGAAACCCTAAACAGCAATGCTCAGACCATTAGCAACCTCATCATTTCCTTCACTCAAAAGGCATCCGAGCCTTCACGCCGACTGCCAACTTCTGCACTAACTTAGCTGCCATCGGTGATACGGAATTTCCCCAAGTTGGCTTGGGGAAATTACCCCATCAGAAGCCAACTTGTCCTGTCCATCACCCCGGTCTGGATTGGCATAGTCCACGACAGGAGAGTGACAGAGACAGATTGGAGTGGTTTCTTTTTCCTACCCCCCACCCCCCTTGTAAAGTGAGAGTGTGAGAAAGAAAAAAAGAAAGAAAAAGAAAGAAGGAAAGAAAGAAAGAAGGAAAGAAAGAAAGAAAGAAAGAAAGAAAGAAAGAAAGAAAGAAAGAAAGAAAGAAAGAAAGAAAGAAAGAAAGAAAGAAAGAAAGAAAGAAAAAAAAAAGAAAGAAAGGAGGAAGGGAGGAAGGAAGGGAGGAAAGAAAGAAAGAAAGAAAGAAAGAAAGAAAGAAAGAAAGAAAGAAAGGAGGAAGGAAGGGAGGGAGGAAAGAAGGAAGGAAGGAGGAAGGAAGAAGAAAGAAAGAAAGAAAGAAAGAAAGAAAGAAAGAAAGAAAGAAAGAAAGAAAGAAAGAAAGAAAGAAGAGAGGGAGGAAGGAAGGAAGGAAGGAAGGAAGGAAGGAAGGAAGGAAGGAAGGAAAGAAAGAAAGAAGAAAAAGAAAGAAAAAGGAAGGAAAGAGAGAAAGAGAAGAGAGAGAGAAAGAAAAAGAAAAAGAAAGAAAGAAGGAAGGAAGGAAGGAAGGAAGGAAGGAAGGAAGGAAGGAAAGGAAGGAAGGAAGGAAGGAAGGAAAGAAAGAAAGAAAAGAAAGAAAGAAAGAGAAAGAAGGAAGGAAGGAAAGAAGAAAAAAGAAAGAAAAAGGAAGGAAGGAAAGAGAAAAGAGAGAAAGAAAGAAAAAGAAAGAAAGAGGAAGGAAGGTAGGAAGGGAAGAAAGAAAGGAAGGAAGGAAGGAAGGAAGGAAGGAAGGAAAGAAAGAAAGAAAGAAAGAAAGAAAGAAAGAAAGAAAGAAAGAAAGAAAGAAAGAAAGAAAGAAAGAAAGAAAGAAAGAAAAGGCAAGCATGCAAGAGCTGGAAAAACTTTCCGCCCAGAATTCCCTGGGCTAAGCCCTATCAGTCAATCTTAAGGCTAATTCATGTCAGTGCTTGTTCCCTATCTCTCCCAGTCTCCAGTGGAAGGCTGATAAAATTGAAGTGAAAATGAAGTCGGAGGCACAGGAGGATAGAGGCAACAATAGTCTATCGAAATGGATTTCTGGGCCTAATACACTGTACAGAGCACCAAGGTCTTCGGTGACCTTGCCGACGTCCTTGGGAACAGAAGAGAGGGAGGGCGAAAGAGAGAGAGAGAGAGAGAGAAAAGAAGCGCTTGATTTTATAAAAAGACATTTAAGTAAAACATTCAATTTACTGAATGAGAGCCGTCTAGCTGAGATTTGTTTTGCGTCGGCTGTTTTACGTCTGAGTACATATGTTTGATGAGAAAGCGATCCGTCTTCTATGCAGAATGAAAGCTTGTTGGAATCGTAATTGTTTGGCGGCTGCGTTAGCTTGTGTGGGGATTTTGCGCCGCTGTACAATGCAGCTGAAGACAGCCTTTGAACAGGGACAGCAGATTTTGCGGCCAGGACTCCGAGTTTGACTACTGTACATGGATATTTTTATCTTCCTGATTTTTTTTTTCCTTCCAAAAATGATATATTGGCAAGGTTACAGGACTGAAGGGTCCTGGGTGCTCACTGAGCTTGGGTGTTTTCTTGCAGACGTTTCATCACCCAACTAGGGAACATCATCAGTGCTGGAAGGAAGAGGGGTTTGCCAGGGGTGGGATTCAAAATTCCCAGCAACCGGTTCGCTACCCAGTTGCTGGGTGGGCATGGCCTACCGGAACTTCCGGGAGGGCCATTTTTCGTCTTCCCCAGAGTCCGGAGGCTTCCCTTGGACCTCTGGGAGGGTGAAAATGGCCTCCTCCGGGCTCCTGAGGCCCTCCGGAAGCTGGAAACAGGCCTGTTAGGCCTGTTTCTGGACTTCCGGAACTTCCATGAGGCCCGTTTTTTGCCCTCCCAGAGCCTCCACACAGACCCTGTACTTACCTGCATCCAAAATGGGCCATGTGGCGACTCCTGGGAGGGGTAGGGCAGGGTGGGTGAGGCCAGCCGATCGGTTCAACTCCCGGTTTGGCAAACCAGATGTAAATCTAACATCTGGTTCAACTGAACCGTCCCAAACTGGCTAAATCCCACCCCTGGAGTTTGCTCTCTGTTTATATCCTGCTAGACTTTAGAAGAAACCCTCCCATACTACCTTACAATACTAAACAACACAGTATCAACAGTAGAGACCTTCAAATCTCTAGGTTCTATCATAACACAAGACCTCAAATGGACACCTAACATCAAAAACATCATCAACAAAGCACAACAAAGAATGTTCTTTCTGCGCCAACTCAGAAAGCTCGAACTGCCCAAGGAGCTGCTGATCCAGTTCTACAGAGGAATTATTGAGTCTGTCCTCTGCACCTCAATAACTGTCTGGTTTGGTTCTGCAACCCAACAAGACAGACACAGACGCCAGAGAGTAATTAGGACTGCAGAAAAAACAATGGCTACCAACCTGCCTTCCATCAAGGTCCTGTATACTGCACGAGTCAAAAAGAGGGCTGTGAAAATATTCACAGATCCCTCATATCCCAGACATAAACTGTTTGAACTCCTTCCCTCAAAACAATGCTACCACAACAACTGCACACCACAACAACTAGACACAAGGACAATTTTCCCCCGAAAGCTATCACTCTGCTAAACAAATAATTCCTTCAACACTGTTCAATTGTTTACAAAGTCTGCACTACTATTACTATTAATCTTCTCATCACTCCTTATCGCCCATTCCCCTCCCACTTGTGACTGTATGACTGTAACTTTGTCACTCATATCCTTACAATTTATATTGACTGTTTCCTAGTATGACTTGATTGCTTATTGTACCCTATGACTATTATTAAGTGTTGTATCTGATGATTCTTCACTCTTGACAAATGTATCTTTTCCTTTATGTACACTGAGAGCATTTGCACCAAGACAAATTCCTTGTGTGTCCAATCACACTTGGCCAATGAAGTATTCTATTCTATTCTATTCTATTCTATTCTATTCTATTCTATTCTACTCTACTCTACTCTACTCTACTCTACTCTACTCTACTCTACTCTACTCTACTCTACTCCATTCTGGTGGCTTGCCCTGTCAGTGTTGATGGGAATGTTCTTGGGGGTTCCTTGATTAGACTGTTGTTTGTTGTTTGTTTGTCTGGGTTGGAAGTTCCTTGATTGGGGCATTGTTTATTGCTTGATTATTAGTCTATTATTAACCTGGTTAGAATGCAGTACTGCAGGGCTAACTCACTGCTCACTCCAGGAGTTCGATTCTGAAGGCCTCAAAGTTGACTCAGCCTTCTGTCCTTCCAAGGTCCATAAAATAAGGACCCAGATGTTGGGGGCAATAGGCTGACTCTGTAAACCGCTTAGATAGGGCTGTAAAGCACTGTGGAATGGTATATTAGTCTCAGTGCTATTGCTATTGTTGATTACTGGCGAGCAGATTTTTGGTCTTCACAGAATAATAGATTTGGAAGGGACCTTGGAGGTCTTCTAGTCCAATCCACTGTTCAGGCAGGAAATCCTAAAGCCGTGATAGCAAACCTATGGCATGCTTGCCAGAAGTGGCACGCAGAGCCATTTCTTCCAGCACGGGAGCCATCGCTCGGAACGGAGCCATTGCACATGCACACGCGCCTCCCAACAGCCAGCTGATTGTCGGGTATCTGATACGCATGCGCGGGGGCAGGGGCGCGCGGGTGTCATGCATGCATGCACAGAGATGCAAGGTGCATGGGGGGTGTTACACGTGCATGTGCAGGTGGGCGGGGGGTCATGCGTGCATTGCATTATGGGTGCACTTTCGGCATGTGGCGATGAAAAGGTTAGCCCTCACTGTCCTGTACCATTTCAGACAAATTGTCATCCAATCTCTTCTTAAAAGTGTCCAGGGTTGGAGCATTCACAACTTCTGGAGGAAAGTCGTTCCACTGGTTAATTGTTCCCACTGTCAGGAAATTTATCCTTAGTTCTAAGTTGCTTCTCTCCTTGATTAGTTTCCATCCTTTGCTTCTTGTCCTGCCTTCAGGTGCTTTGGAAAATAAGTTGACCCCCTCTTCTTTGTGGCAGCCCTTCAAATATTAGAACACTGCTATCATGTCTCCCCTAGTCTTTCTTTTCATTAAACTAGACATATCCAATTCCAGCAACCGTTCTTCATGTATTTTATCCCACAGTCCCCTCATCATCTTGGTTGTTCTTCTCTACACTCTTTTTAAAGTCCCAACATCTTTTTTCTATCGTGGTGACCAGAACTGGATGTATTGGTCTCACCAGTGCAGTATAAAGCAGTACGGGTAGTCCTCCACTTACGACCACAATTGAACCCAAAATTGACAACATGTTGCTCAGTGAGAAATTTGTTGAGCGAGTTTTGCCCCATTTTATGACTTTTCTCACCGCATTTGTTAAGCGGATCACGGCAGTTGTTAAATTAGTAACACGGTTGTT